>NC_056743.1:1054796031-1054973531 GCF_019279795.1 Protopterus annectens
CTAACAGTGGGCAAAACTGCCTTTCAGTTTGTAGCCTGCTACAGAACACCCACCCTATTACAGGAATCCCACTTGGCATTCCTGAGAACACTGAGGAATATGAAGGTCTCTCCAAACACTATGTTATTGGGTGACTTCAACTACCCAAACATTGACTGGGAAAACTACTCAAGCCCAAACACCCTCGCCCAACGGTTCCTTGAATTTATAAACTCTAACGCAATGGAACAACGGGTCACCACTCCCACATGAGGGAACAACGTATTGGACCTGGTCATCACCAACATGGGGACTCTATGTTCCACACTTGAGGTAAACCCCTCATTGGTAAGATCAGACCATAAACAAATTTCCCTGGACATCCATATCCTGTCCCCACCCCCAGCCAAGGAAATCACTGTAAAGAATTTCTCAAAAGCCAACTTTGCACTTCTCAAGACTGAGGTGGAATCCTTCAAAGCCCCTGCGCCAGAGGATAATACAGCCCAATCCACAGAATCCTTTACAAATGCATTCTATGAGCACCTGCAGGAATGCATGGATCGTGCTATCCCAAATAAAACCAAGACTCACTCCTCCAAAAACAGGACTGGTGGACCCCCAGCCATAAATAAACTATACAACAGAAGGAGGAAGCTACTACATGACAGAGCAAAATCCCAAAAAGGGAAGGCATCTCTGATCAGTATTAGCAAGAAACTTCGATCCCTCATAAAATCATCAAAGGCCAGTTTCGAAAGAAAAATTGCCCTAGACACTAAAGATAATCACAAGGCCTTCTTTAGTTATGTCAGAAACATGGGCAGAAACTCCCAGATATGCTCTGAATTGTTGCATAACTGTACAAAATATACCAAACCTACAGACATGGCCAACATCCTGGCAGACAGATTCAGAGCAAACCCCCCCCTTCCCCCCCAAAGGAGCAAACGCCTATCCCAACTGAATGTAACCTCCCTGACATCACAGATGCACAGGTGAAAGCTGCCCTCTCCAAAGCAAAAAACACAGCATCTATGGGACTGGACGGTGTCCCAGGCTGTGTCTTACACAAGCTCCAAAAAGAACTGAACCCTCACATTAAGTCACTGTTCAAACTTAGCCTTACAACAGGATATGTACCCAAAGAATGGCGTACAGCTACAGTGGCCCCACTCCACAAAGGTGGTGCCACAACGGACCCCGGTAACTACTGCCCCAGAAGCCTGACTAGTCTGGTCTGTAAAGCTATGGAGCGTATTATCATGGAACTCATAAATAAAGACATTGGGAGCCTCCAGACACTGGACCCTACCCAATTCGGCTTTGTTAAGGGCAGATCTTGCCTCTTAAACCTAGTTGATTTCTTTGAAACAGTTACCAAAGCCATAGATGAGGGCAAGGTAGTCCACACAGCCTACCTGGACCTCGCAAATGCCTTCGACACAATACCCCACTCAGGCATCATAAATAAGCTTATCAGCTTAAATATCAACCTCTATATCACAAGATGGGTTGCAAACTGGCTCAGAGATAGAACCCACATGGTCAGAATCACAGGTGCCATGTCCAAATCCAAACCTGTTACAAGTGGCATCCCACAGGGCTCAGTTTTGGGACCTCTCTTGTTCGGTATATACTTCTCTGAGGTTCAGGCTAACATGGGGGGATTATGGCTGACAAAGTTCACAGATGACTGCAAACTGGGGGCCATAATTGAATCTCCAGCTGACACAAGCATCCTCCAAAAGGGTCTCACAGAGACAGATGCTTGGTGCCAGAACCATGGCCTCAAGCTAAATGCTAAAAAGTGCATAGTCATCCCCTTTGGGAAAAACAAGGTTCCCACAAATTAAAACATAGGTGGTAATCCATTAAGTACGGAAGAAGTAATTAGAGATTTGGGGACCAATGTAGATAGTAATCTCTCCTTTGATAATCACATTGCCAAAGTGGTTAGAAAGACCTTCTATATAGCCCACCTTATCACGAAAGGGTTTGCATCTAGATCAAGAGAGGTCATTGTGCCCCTCTACTCATCACTCATCAGGCCCATAATTGAATACAATACCCCTTTTGGGATGTACCTTACCCGACACCTGCAGCAACTGGGGAGACCCCAAAAGTACCTCACCAAGAGGATCATGGGCTACAAACAGATGTCCTATGCAGCTCGACTAAAGAAACTCCAGCTCTACTCAGTTGCTTTCCGTCTACTCAGAGGCGATCTATGCCTGACGTACAAAGCCATGTTAAACCCAGAATTAATGGACATACTCCACCTCAAAAAATCCAAGTCCCTTAGAGCTACACGCTCCAGGGACCTAAACCTCAACACAAAAATAAATAGGACATGCTGGAGGGACAGATTCATTTCCCAGAGGCTCCCCTCACTCTGGAATAGAATCCCAATTCATGTTAGACATAGCCCTTCACTGACCCTCTTCAAGCGAAATTTGGACGCGTGGATGGGAAATAGCAAATTCACCCCTGGGATCTCTCCTGTGTCCCTGCTAGACAGAGGCACAGTAAACTAATCTTAAAAGGGTACCTTCTGTGACCTACTTTACAGAGGCACAGTAGGCTAATCTAATAGGGAGGCGGAAGCCAAATACACTCTGGCTAGGCTTATAAATGCCCTAGGGCAGATAGCCTAGTATCTACCTATGAACCTATATTATACACTACTTCAAGATTTCTATTCTTCATACTATGTTCATAATACTATTCACATTTACAGAAAGCACACTAAAATTTTCTTTTTCCCTTTTCCTTAAATTCATGGTTTCCTAAGTTCTTAGCTAATTACTTGTATAGGTTTATTAATGGGCCATTCTAAGCCTAGCCAGTTTCCTTCCCCAAGTTGGGAAGCAAACACTGTACCTTGTTTTTGTGAGTCAAACTCTTTAACCATTATACCAGGCCCCACTAATTAGGTACATGTATATATATATATATATATATATATATATATATATTTATTCTTTTTCATCCATTTAATTTATTTTTTTCTTTTGTACTTATCCCTTTAAATTTTCTTTTTCTTTCTTTTACCCTTTTACCAATAGAATATTTTTTTCATATTTACTGCCTCCCCAGTTTATGTCTTCATCACTTATTTCAGAAGTAGGCAAATAAAGTAATGCATTTGAAAGCAAATGAAGGGAACATGATCACAGGGAGTGCCAGTTCAATGAACCCTCTTAATATCCAATGAAAGGTAGCGGTGATCCATTGGTCCACAGCCAATATGGAATTTGAATCACTCCTCCTGAATTAGATGTTTCACTAATAGATGATGTCTCCTTTCTGGCACTGTAGCATAGGCTTCCCCAAGAAAGCTGAGCAATGTGATCCCTCTGCATCTTCTGTAATTGGAACATACCCTCCTCTATTTTAAAAATGAGGACCACAACCCCGATTAGCTAATTAAGAAGTTTTGTCTCTGTCTTTCATGCCACATTAAAAAAGCTTACTATGTATGCCACCCAACAATATCCAGTGTTTTCAGTATTCTGACCAGATCTCATCCATTTTTGCAGTCTTGCCACTACAGAGATGTTTACTCACTGTAGTGACATCATGTACTGAAATGCACTCAATCCTACATGTTGTTTCTGATGCTATATCCCCAAAGGAATGCACATCCATTGGGATCAGGAGTTCCTCAAAGTATCCCTTTCTCATCCTGGCAATACCTATAGGTGACATCAGAATTCTTTCCATCTATACTGGTAACAGTCTAGGTAATGTCTTGCTCACCTCTGCTGAATCACCAGATGATTTTTTTCCTCTCTACCAGTGACCGTCTTCAAACCCCTATGTCAGCCTTCAAATGATCATTAATAATTATGCGATGAGAGTTAGCACATTCTTTCCATAATCATGGGTAAGATTCTTATGGAGATTCTATGATCTGGATGAGATTCTACAGGCCTATTTGGTAACCAGTAAACAAAAACTAGTATTTAGAAGTGGGGCATTGTTTGCATGGGATGGTCTGAAGCTCCCTGAACCTTCCCTGTATCAATTTGCATTGTCAAAGTTGTTTATTAAAACTAAGAGCATATTATAGGTAGGATGCCATCAATAATATTATTTTAAATTATGTTTTAACATGTATTCATTTCTGGTATGTAAATTATAGATTGGTCGATTCATACATGTGACTATGACTGATGTAATTTAAACGTTTATGCATACTGTAGCTGGTTTTCTCAGGAAGTCCATTTAATAAAGGATGAAAGCACTAAAATTGAAGTGTATGTTTTCAGCTTGATGCTGCCATTAATTTTGTCATGAGGTTTGTCCAGTTATAATTTGATTAGGTTTGCTATAACAGTCTTTGGTTTGTAGCAAGCCAAACTCCTACTGCTCCACCCCTCATCCTCCCATGGCCTGCTCTTCCAACTTTCCATGTTGCTAATTGGACAAATTGGACTAATTGGACAAAAGCTGTCTAAGGCGTAATCAAGAGCATATTATTCTATGTCAAAGCACGACAATTTATCAGGACTTTCTGATGTCCTCACCAAACATCTTGCATACAAGGGCTGTTACTTTGGTGACTTCTTCAGCTGCTGCCTTCCTGGTTTGAGTGTACAACATCTGGTGTTTCTCCTTCCTGCCTGTGTGTGTTTTGTCAACCTGGGTTCACAGGTAGACATATTATTGATCAACTCAGAATGTCATGTGGAAGATGCTACAAATGTTTGGGGTTCCTGGGTCACTGCTACATGCCATTCTGTCCCATTTTCTGAAGACCAGGAGTTCTGTCCACATTCTTAGTGTTAAGCCAAATAAATTGTTGGTAGGTGTGCAACTTTACTGAGTGTATCTTGTGTCTCCTCCTGCTTGTGATTTTCATGGATGGTACACCAACAAATGACTGAGGTTCTGAGATTATGACATTTGAGGGCATAGGGTTACATCTCTGTATGCAGTGTTGTTTTGTAGGTCTCAAGTGACTACACTCCCCAGCATGCTTTGGAAATGTTTCTATCATGGACTAGACAGGTTCACTGCTGACTAAGAAGCAGAGATAAATATCAGTACCTCCAAGTCAAAGGTCATAGTTCTTTCTCAAAAGAGAGTGGAAAGGATGGGTTCACAGGTGCAAGAAATAAAAATAAGGCCGCTTTGCAGTATTTCTTGGCTCACTACCTATGGAGAATGAGGAACTCATCTATCTTCAAGTATCAGACAGAAGACCCAACCACTCATCCAGATCAAGAGAAGCTAGCTGAGATAGTTTGGGCATCTAGTGAAAATGCCACACTTTACAAGGTACAGCTCACTGGGAAAAGTCTTAAGGGTAGAACCACAACATGTTGAAGAGAATATATCTCTCGGCTGGCCTGAAAGTGTTGGAAGATCCCCACAGAGTAGCTGAATACTGTTGTTTAAGATACTCAGTTCTAACTTCCTCAGTTTATTACCATTTTGACCCTCATCATGACAAATGGTCTGGAAAATGGATATATGCAAGTTTCTGTTGCTTCACCATCATCTGTAAGTTAAAACAAATCAACATTACTACTGTTCTTTAATCTCTTTTCTTTCTGTGACCTTTGATACTTACTCACCCATGTTTCATTCATATCTCTCCCTCCTCACTCTTTTTATCAGTGGGATACATACTCATCTATTTTAATTCCTCTTCTTGTGCAAATTTCTTCAGCAGGCATTCAGTCATTTCAGTTGACTTTTTCCTTCATCTTACTGACATTCTTGCAGAAGGGTAGCAACTTGCTCAGAAGTAATTATGATAGTTAATGAGGATATATGCACTATTTTTCGAGGTACAGCAATGCTGTATATTTTTTTACTGGTGTTGTTCCTTTCATACAGCACAGTACTCTCACCCTTCCGTCCTGCATTACTGCCTTGCTTGTGTACCTTTAGAGCATCTGTTTTATTGCTACTCCAATTCTAGCTGATACAGAGTCCAACCAGAATTGTGTATACTTGCTGTGTACCATATATTGCATCACTGTACAGAATCAGGTACTACTGCAGAACACAGTGCCTTAAACTACTCAGTAATGCCAGGCATTACTATAATTATACAGCTAAATAGTTAAATATTGCTACAGTGCTGCAATTAATGTTACTGCTCTATGCTATTACTGTAGTACTTTATAGCATTAGGTATAACTATAACATTATGTAATACTATATTATTTTAGTAAAAGTAGTAATAATCTACTACTATGTCCTTACTTTCATTAATGCAAAGTACTACACATTTCTGTAGTAAGTAGGTAGAAAGCAACTGTAATGTATAATCTTTCTCTTGATATCGCAGAGGGGCTGAATGTTATGATAATGACTACTTGATGTCACTGTAATTCTGCAAATAGCTTTATATGACTCACAAACTGCACAGCAAGGGCAGAGGCAGGACCTTAGTTGTTCATAGGTTAGCATGTGGCTATCTACCCTTGTTAGACATTTTAAGCACTGCATAATTTCCCAACCCAAAGGTAAGAATTAAACCCTGTACGTTATGTCTGTGAGGTAAACATCTTAACCATTATGAAACCCCCCAACCCCAATAATTGTGATTGTTTTGTTTTGTTTGCTAAAGGGACTTTTTCGGAAGCATTGCCATTCTACTTACAATAATCAACACATCTTTAGCATCACAACACAAAGGCCCATGAAATGGGTATTCTGAAGCAACAGTATTACAGGCAAATGCTAGGCATTTTATTCTGTGTGTGTACTGTTATCATACCTTTCAACCTCTTAAAGCAATAGATATGGACAAAGCCATACATAAAAGTGGGACAATGGCCCAAAAGTAGTGACAATTTTTAAATATTGCTTTTACAAACTTATAAAGTTGATAGAGTAACAGGTTTTGCATTAGCATGAATTTTCTGAAGGGTATAACAAAACTCAAATGATTTCATTATTTTCTGACTTTAGTTTTTGCTGATTTGCCACTAGTTTACCAGAAAACAATGTTATGAAAAGTGGACCAAAAATCTGAGGCAAAAATATGGACATTCTATGAAAATCTGTACAGTTGAGAGGCATGAGTCTGTTATAACTAGTGAGTGTACTGTGATAATGCCAGTTCTGTACCTAAGCCCCATGTTAAGTTTGGTTTTGCCTGGCAGGCTCCTGTTACTACTGCTAGTCAGAAGAGGTGAAACCAAACCACTCTGATTAATCATTTAAGAGTAATTCTGATTATGTAAAACAGGATGTGCATGCTTCTAAATGACATGTGACATACTGTCGTGGTCAGCCTTCCTCTGTTCAGGATGCTTCTCTATCATGTATTGTAAGTAACAAATTTCCCCTTGGCAGCTTTATCCTAAAAGTCTATGAAAGAAAAATAAACCTGAAATGATGAGCAAAGACAAAATGCTAGTTGACTTTCAGGAAGCCTTGTGCCAGCAAGTTATAAACAAAAGGCAACGCAGAAAAACTGGTGTTTCTACTATCTCATGTGGCTTTCATAATACTTGGGTAACACTCAAGCCTTTGTTATACGCCAGGCGTCCTGTGATAAGTTCCTTGGTATTAAGCCAATTATGAAACTGATCATTTAATGCTTTAGAGCAGTCTGTGTGTTATCTCTCAAAAGCCTCGCACTCCCTGAAAAAGAGCCAGATTTTCTGTAACGTGGTACATCAGTGGAGATGCTAAGGTGATGTTTCATTGTGCTTTGTGGTAGGGTAGAATGTACTCATTTTGGTAATGCAGTAATTTATCCAAAATAAGAAAATAAAAATATTTGCATTGTGACTTTGAATTAAAAAGTTAGTATATTGTAAATCATAACACTGGAAATATTAATGCAAGCTGCTCAGCATAAGGCATATTTTCTTTTGCAAGTAAACATTTGGAAAGTTGTAGGTTTTATCCTATATAAAGAAAACACAAAACAATCCTAGAACAGGCAATGCAGCACTTACTGATAAAAGTACTACACTCATCAGTTTGCAGAATTAAGCTGGGATCCATTCTGCCTTCTCTGCAATTTCTTTATAAAGACATTAAATATTCTATGGCATCTCCTGGAAACCATAAAACATTCAGTGTCATGTTCAGAAACCCCACTTATAAAAACAGAAGCAGCATTTAAACTGGTTCTCCATAAGGACATCTGTATTCTTTTTATGACAATACATACTCGGAGTAAATGGGTGTAACTTGATTATGTAACTAGTATTTGAGACTATCTCATGTGAGTTATACCCACCCACTACAAGTAATTAACAGTGATTTATAACATACGAGATAGAGCTATTTTAAATCCTTATTATTGTGAAATTTAAATAAAAAGCAGTACTCTTCCTTTTATTGCTTCTTTGCAAATTATGATCAGACACCACTCACTTGAAATAAGTTTCATCATGCAACATAACCCTTAACTGTTTCCTTGAGGTACCTTACCTCCATTTGCATTCATTCTTACCTGTTTTATAATAATTAAATATTTTTTTTATTTATTTTTTATTTATTTAACATTTGTTGTACCACTGTAAATATCAGTGAAATAGGTGAAAATGTATTTGCTTTGTTAATCATGCTCTGAGAAGTTACACTGAGTTAAATTCCAGAAGTTCGTGTCAGTGAAGTAAGTAATTTCATTTTGTTAACCATATTTTTAAACCTGTGCTGAGGCTTAAGTTACAGAAAACTGTGTCAGTGAAGTTACTGATTTCCGTTAGTAAGGGTGGCAAGTCACCTTTTCATTCTTTCTGCCCGTTGAGCTTTCTTTCCTCTGTGGCAATTGTCTTGCAGCTCATTCTTTCCTTAGGTGTGAGTAATGGTGCCTGGAATGGGGCGATCATGAGGAGAATTGGAGTTTTTATTGCTTTGAGGCCCCAGTATTCATGTGTCCAGGGAGGGCATGCAGAGGGTATCATTGTGAACATGTCATTTACTTCCACAAGTGATACAACCCCTCAAGTCTGCTCTGCTACTACAAACTGATGAACGTAGTACTCACTCGTTGCTTCATTGGGGGAGGGGGGAGAATCATCAGACACCTTTTGGCCTTCTATTTTTATCAGGGACTCATTTATGAACATGCCACATACCCTACCTATGAGGTGAAGTGTGTCAAGTAAGCCATGTCTTTCCTCCATCTCCTTACTAAATGAACTTAAAGAAAAGCTTACTAATGACAAACTAGCTGAGGTGCAAACATGACTCTGGGAACTTACATAAGTAGAAGTTACACTAATCACTTACATCAATCCATCACCTGATACAAGTAAGTATGACCCATTCATCCCATCTTTGTATGTAAGCTCATGCATTGAAATCTACCTAACCCTCATGACTAGTCTTTAAATATTTCTTGCTGATAATAGTGGTGCTAACTACTTCAGGAATATGCTTCTGTGGTAGAGCTGTAGTATAATGAAAAGCATAGGCTGAATTCCTTAAGGTACCAAGATGTGTACACAGAGCCAAAAGGCCATGTTTAGCTACCAAAGATGAACATGCAGCAATGAGGGGAATCACTAGACACCAGTGCTTACCTTTAAAATGCCAGAATGGCACCGATAAAAAAACTGCACATTGGGGGTGTAGAGATAAACTAGACCACCAAGGATTACTATAGGGACTCTCAGAGATTCATCTAAGTGCCATAGCAGCACCTGAGTGATGGTGGGGACTGCTAGTGGGGATTCATCTTTAAAGTGCAATACCAGTCCCAAAGCTACTATAGGGACATTACTATAGGGACCGGGGATGGGTGAATACCCTGGACACCAAGTATTCATCTTAAAAGTGCTGTACTGGCACCAACATAACTATGGTTACTGGGGGTTAGGGGGATGCACTAGACACAAGGAATACTCATTGAAGTGCCCTTCCATGCAGACATCATAACAGGGATTTGGGGTTGGAGGGAAGCACTGGGGACCAGGGCTCACATTCTAAAGTGGCATAATGGCATCAAAGGTAGTATGGGGGTTGGGAGTGGGGGGAATGATCAGACACCATGGATTACTTTGTAAAGTTTCTTAACAGGATATAATGAAGAAAAAAGACAAAATACAAATCAAAATCCACGGGAACCTTGCCAAAGCAGTGCAAGAAACGTCCACAATGGGAGCAGTTGTCTTAACGCAATTTAATAAGTATACAAGCGTTTTCGCCGCAACCTCTGTTGCAGCTTCTTCAGAGTAAAAACACAAGATCAAAGCAGTTACAAGTATTTAAAAGTTAAATGCAGGAAGTGATGTACGGTAACATCCAAACTATTATGCGAGGTTGCTAAAACCATACCTCGCGTTAACAAAAACAACGAAACAGTCACTATTAATAGAATTATTACATGCTAGGAGTTAATATTTAAATGATGTTATGCACTTATAGTTTTTTTAAAAAAAAAGCTTTGTAGTTCAGGAAATGTTAATGGTAACTTTACCATTTACTTTAAATAATTCTGTGTGTGTGTGTGTGTGTGTGTGTGTGTGTGTGTGTGTGTGTGTGTGTGTGTGTGTGTGTGTGTGTGTGTGTGTGTGTGTGTGTGTGTGTGTGTGTGTGTGTGTGTGTGTGTGTGTGTGTGTAAGAGTGATGGGGTGAATGCTACTGACAACATGAGCATCATGTTACTACTGTAATGTGCAGATCAGCCCTGATTTACATGTTGCAGTAGTAAGTGCGATTCAAAAAAACATGCAATTTAGCTAATAATGTGGTTTACCTCATCATGGCTAGCATGCCTCTGAATGGCAAATGGGCACATCGCAGGAGAAGGGCCATTCTAGCATGAGCTATACAGCCTCTGCTTGAAACAGTAATGAATTTCTAAGGTAGATGATGGGCAATTTATGTTTGTATCTTTTCTTTTATTAGTCATTTGAAATGGGACCACTAAAGAGAGGTTAGTCATCACACAGATTTCTGTGGAAGTCATCACTTCTGAGTACAGACTGAAATCTTCATTACGGCAAAGTCTATACAAACAAAATGCTTCATTGTTTTCAAGTTACCACTAAGTTTTTAAATACGGTCCATTAATGGGAAGGAAGGGTATAAGGAGTCTAGGAGGTCCATAGCAAGATCTTCCTATCTGACATCCCACTATTGTCAGCTTAACAATGAATTATTATTTAGCATGTATAATCCCTACTCTAGATCCTAGAACCTCTAATCTAGATCCTAGAACCCTCTAGATCCTAGAACCCCTACTCTTGATCCTAGTATCTTTTTGTTGTGCTTACTTTCTTTGATCTCTAGGCACCTTCCTACTAGCACTCTTGCCCAGACCTGGCTAGTCTGCCATTCCTTCCCTAACTGAGATACCATAAGCGTTGCTACTCTACTTTTAAATGGGAATATCCTTTTTACTAACCCTCAACAATCTGCTTACAGAGGCTGGTCAGCTGATTTCCAGTTAGGGATCGTTACCTTGCTGGTCACTGTCATGATAGCCCAAAGTAGATGCCTGCTAGAATTATCAAAACTAATGTCATGTAAAAGATTTAAAAACACCAAGACTAGGTTATGTGGAACTGGTCCATCCATCTCTTCTTTTCTGGTACACATGGAGCACGTTCTCTGTGTCTTTTCAGTTGATTTTCAAATAATTACATGATATAAAAATATGCTTGCGGCATCTTTCCACTACATCATCAGCAGCACCCCAGGTTGATAGCTGGGAACATACAAGCTAATCTAAACCGAATATAGATGGGTCTGCATAAAGTACTTCCATATAGACAATCTATAAGTTGGAGGAACAGTCACCCTACATGAAGTTCTAAGAAAAAAGCTGGATGCTCTGACTATTATTAACTACCTTACAGGAGACCATGGATTACTGAAATATGCATTTTAATGCCATCTGCTGGACATTAAGGATATTCTATACAGAAGGAGGATCTTGTTCTACCATCAGGAATAAACAGTATTGTGCCTTTAATCTGTGAATGACAACAGCTTGCTTTTTATAGAAAGTTCACCCACATAAAGGTTGTTTTACAAAATGTCTTATCTAAGCCACCAATGAGAAATACAATCCAGAGGAAAGGTCAAATACATAGAAACTTTAATTTCTCTAGAGGAACTGGGCTCTTTAAAGTGAAATAAAATGAGCTTCCATTCTGAGAAATTCAAACTGTCTTGAGATTTAACTATATGCCATCAACCATAGCACTGATTAGCAGTCATATCATGTTTCCATCCTTGCCCCCTCTTTACTAAGGGCTGACAACTCCAACAGCAGTGATGTTGTATACAATAAAAGAGCCATGCCACAGCAGTAGTGGACTTTAACTTCTAAAGTAATTCAAAGGGAATGCCAGGTCGCCCTCCTGTTTCACCACAAAGAAACTCAACCATCCTCACTCTAGGTTTCACAAGGGGACTGTATTAAAGGTATTGTCTGATTATTCCATGTATAACTAAATCAACAGGAATATAAAGTGATACCACATGAAATGTATGCTCTATCTTTAGGTACAAAAACACCTTAATTGTCATTAAAGCAGGTAATTCTGGGGACCATAAGATACTTAGCCATATAGACCTTTAAGTAAGTACACCTGAAAGTATTAGATCCCCCACACACACAGACACATTTTAAGACAGATTAGAATAAGGTCTATCGCCATGACTGAGGGCAATGCACTGGTGTAAGAGAGCATGCTTAGATCTTCAATAAAGGTCCAGTAATTTCTTTGCAGAACTCTCCCAGGAATCCATCTCATGGCAAGGCCTTCAGACACTTGATCTTTATTTTTTATAGCACTTCTTTCGTTTGTTGGGTGAGAGAGCAGGTCACTTATTCTTATCGCTCCTGAATGTCTGAGAACTTGAAAGTGACAAGGAGTGAACTATCTCACAGAAATTACTTGTCATCTTGCAAGGCATATATTCAGCTGTAATGTCCTTGAAAGACCTTTAATTTTGCCAGCACCAAGTGCACTTCGGTCTTCCTTTTTACATTCCTTATGGGAAGGTGGATATCATTTTTTTCTAGCTTGCAAGTAAAACCTTCTGGCAAGTCCCTTGTATGCATGTAAGGAGAAGGCATGATACTACAATGACCTGTTTGCTGTCTATAAGGTGCTGGTCCCACGACTATAGCATCTTTTTAAAATACCTGTACACTGGATCTTCACTAATTTGCCATTGATGCATCATAACACAGAGGGTTCCCCAACAGATGATCCAGCTCCTAATGTCAGTTACTATAAAGCATCTGCACATACTCTTAAGTGCATCTATAAAAAAAAATGATAAATGTCCCAAGGAGTATAAAGAAGATACATATCTGTTTCACATACGTTGAAAAGGGTACTAGTCAACTCAGCCAGTAACTCTGAGGACACCTTCCTCTTATTTTTGTATATTGACAGGGACAGACTGTTTCGGCAGCACCTACTTAAGAGGTTCAGGGATAAAGATCCACAGAAGAGATATGCAATTGGATATCAAAGAATTAATTCTAGTACTATCTATTAATACATTAACAATGTTATAAGTAATTAGATACTGTAGACAGGATGTGTGCATAGACATAATTTGAGTGAAGACATGCAACATAAATTATGAAGAACAAACAGAGCTAGGCATTGAGTCTATATGAATAAAATAAACATTCATAAAGTATATGTAGAACAATAC
This sequence comes from Protopterus annectens, assembly GCF_019279795.1. Classification (NCBI taxonomy): domain Eukaryota; kingdom Metazoa; phylum Chordata; order Ceratodontiformes; family Protopteridae; genus Protopterus; species Protopterus annectens. Next base: position 1,054,809,622 of record NC_056743.1, read on the forward strand.
AACAAGAATGCATACTGTGCACAGCACAAATATTGGTACTGTAGATCATGGGTCATTCAGAAAGATGACCAAGGCCAAGGTATGAGTAATAGATTGCGTCATATAAAACTGTATTCTGGCAGACACGCATGGTTAGATTGGAGGCAGAAAGAGAGAGGAGGTAGAATGGGGGAAGAAGCAAATGGGGAAAGGGGTTAAAAGGTACACGTTATAAGGTAGAGGATGAGGAAGAGAACTGGGATACAAAAAGCTGTGAACCATTTCATACCTATGTAGTCATTAGATAGTTGCTACATTTGTACTGCAGTAAAGATGGGTTCTTGAATATGTGATGCTGTTCACAGCTATGTTATGATGACAAGTTATGAGATCTAGTGACATTGCTCAGCTGTGTCACTGATGTTGTCTACTTGATTTCCACAACTATGTTATTCTATAGAGCTTTATTTATTTATTTAATGTTTTTGTTGACTTAGAATGTCTGACAGGGTGTTAAACCCATTTCAGCAGCAGCCCACAGAGAAAATGTCCACAAAGTACAGAGCAAAATGAATGTATATGCACATCAGTAGAATGTTTGAATATACAGTAATGAGAAAAAAACAATTGTTTGAGCATACAACACTGAGAAAACAAAAACATTAACAAGATGCATATGAATAGCAAACATACAAACACAGCATATAAACCTGATACATGTAATAGATGGGTATGTAAAAATCATTCAAATGTAAATCAGAATGAGTAACAACACAGACACTGTATAGACTCATAGTATTTTATATCAGCAGGACAGTGGTAAAGTGATACTTCATAACAGAGCAAAGTATAGTATATGTGGCCAAGTAGACATAACAGTACAGGATAACATACAAGATTACTGCCCAGGTAGTCATTTTAGAGCAGGACTACATAGAGTGGATAAGGATAGTTTAGGGGATTAGCCAAGTTTAATGCATGAGCAAAGCCATGAGTCCTTAAGATGTTCTTTCAATAGTAGCTTGAAGGATTTTAGGTTGTTAGTTTATGACATGGGAAGTTAAATTCCAAACTTTATAGACATGAGAAGAACACAGAGAGTCACCTGTAGTGTAATTTGATTTAACTGGATGCAGTAAGAATGTGTGTCAGTTGAGTGGATTTTTAGTGTAGACATTTTTCAGATCGGAAAATTAGACTATGAACAGTTTTAGCTGTGTGTATATGTTACATAGTGAGGCAATTCCAATCAGTTTATCCGTTTAGTGCCATACAGTGATGAGATCTGTAAGGTATATCTGTTATGAATTCAGCTATTTTGTTGCATTTCTCTACCATGGTTATTTGGGTAGCTTGCAGGTTGGCAAACACAGGAACAGCATACAGGGGGATAAGTAACAGTAGATCAGAGGTAATGGTTTGTCTAATCTGATTAGTCAGGTAATGTTCAAGTTGATACAGGGTGCTAAGTTTATTTTGTATTTTGCTGATAGCTTGCTTTACACAGTAGTAAAATTTCATGGCATTGAAAAGGGGTTGAGGATGGATGGATCTATGATGACACCTAGGAGCTTGGTATGAGTTACAAGTTCAGTTTTGGTGTGGTTAGAAGAAGCAATGGTTAAAGAAATTTGTTGTTAAAGTATTGTTCAGGTATGAATAGAATAAGTTTAGTCTTCTTAAGGTTTAATATTAACTGAGAGTTATAGAACCATGCTTCAAATGAGTTGAAGGCTTCCTGTGTTTGGGTTTAAAATTGTTATAGGCCTTTGGCAGTGCAGATAAGTGTGTAATAATCATACTGAATGATGGTAGCATATTTACTTGTAGTATGTATGCTGAATAAGGAAAACAATGAACAACAAGTGACCAAGGAAACAGCCTTAAGACACCCCTATGTGCACAAGTAGAAATGGAAAGATGCCATTTTCCTATTTGACAGCTTGAAGACAATCACTAAGGCATATGTTGAACCACATGAGAGATGAGTGTTAAAGTCTTAGGAAGGAAAATCTGAAGAGTAGTTTTTGATACAATACGGTGTCAAAAAGCTTTTGACAAATCAAAATAAAAGTGCGGCTACTAAGTTCTATGCATTCCTGTTGGTTTTGATGTTGAATAGAGCTGTCACATTGTAGTGGTGTGGTTAGAAATCATATTGTGTCGGTTTTAGCAAGCTGTTTGTGTTAAAAATTTAAGTAGGTGGGATTGAACTCATTTTTCTACGACAGGAGGGAGAGAATGGCTATTGGCCTATAATTGGAGATATTGATAGAGTAGACACCTTTGTATAGGGGAGAGATATTAGATTTTAGGAACATAGCTTTATGTGATAGTGCAGTTTATTAAGATGGAGTTTGGGAAACCCTTGTGTGTATGCTGAAACTTTTGTACTTTTCAGGAAGATTGTCTTCTGCAAATGTAGTTGACCTTAGTTTAAGAAAGGTATTTCATGATGGTGAATACATGGATGGTTTCAAAATCAAATGTTCTGGAATTGTTTGTTGACTCTGGAGAAGTGGAGTGTTACACATGGCAAAGATTGTTAAGGTGAAAGTTATATTAATAATATGTTTATTGAATTGGCAGGCAATGTTGTCACTATTAGTGTAATTAATAGAAGGGGATTGTAGGGTAGTATCTCCAGGATCTATAAGTTTGTTGATTAAGAACCAGAAATGATTTTGTTTGCTTTGCTTATTGTATTGGAAGTTTGTATAGTATTTTTGTATCAAGTCTGCTCATGTGTTTTACTGGGTTTAGAAGCTGTTTATAGTTTTGAAGGTTGGACTGAGTTTTTGATTGTTTCCAAATATTCCAAGCTGTATCTCTTTAAATATTTTTCATTTTTTTCTAGTTAACCAGGGTGCAGGGTTTACTTTAACTCAGGGAGGTTCATCCAGGATGAAGACAAATGTATCATTAAAGTATTTGACAGCATCAAGTAAAGGAAGATTATGAAGGTAATTTCAGTTAATGTAGCTTAAGCTTCTCTTAAGCTGGCAAGAAAAGCATCTTTATAGAAACACACAAGTTTACCTTCTCAATTATGACAGTGGTGTTTGATGGTGAAGTTTAGCAACCTAACTGAAGAAGTAGGAAGGTGATAATTTAATGAGTCTGTGAGAGAGCCAGAACTGAATATATGATTTGGGGAATTTGTGAGTATCCAAGTCAATGATGGCACTTTTATTATTGGTTTTATTTTATCTCGTTGGAGTGGAGATGAGTTGAGTGAAACCATATAAATCAATTATAATACTGCTGTAGTCTTTAATATTAGCTTGCCATTCAAAATTGAAATCCCCTGGTATTACAGTTTCATGTATGGTAATTGCTGAGGACCAAGTAAGGATTTCCTCTGTAAAATCTATATTGTTACCTCTGTGTATGTAAATAGCAATAATGCTTAATACCTTATAGTTCTTCAGTTTAAGTGAAGATATAAGAATCTCTGCAGTTTTATTAGCTGGAGGGTTATAAGTTGAAAGGGGTAGTAAGAGAGTGTTATTGTAGAATACTTCCACACTACCAGCTTTTTTGTCTGTCTAATGTAAGCATGTTATACTCCAGTGGAAGGATCTTCTCATCTTTTATATCTTGTTACAGCCAGGGTTCAGTGATGACCGCAATACCAGAGGAGTGCAGGGCAATCCATGTGTGGACCTCTGGGAGATTGGTTTTAATGCATCTGATGTTAATTCTATAAAGGTGAAGGTTTATGGTTTTAGGTGCTTAGGAGGGTAGATTAATGGTGATGGTTTGACAAGCATTTTGCGGAGTATGGAAAGGGCCTGTGGTAGTTTGGCAATTCTTTTTTTTTTTTTTTTTTGATGGATGGAGGAGACCTGAGTTTGGATGAATATTTCTAAACAGGTTAAGTGCATGAGGAAGAACAAGGTAAGAAAAGAGCTGATTAAGCTCAATATTTTATTTTATAGAAAGTATGTAGAGAATGAAGTTGTGAAAAGTGTAATTTGCCTTGAAAAATTATTATTGGTTAAGCTGATTAGGCTAGATGTGATATGGAACTGAGTTTGATTTTGAGTTAGGGGAATCTGATACTTGAAAGCAGGGCTGTTGGAGTTGTTGTTGAAAGAGTGTTAGGAGCATCAGTAATACAAGAGGGTTAGGAGAAAAAGTTGCCAGGAAAAGAATTTGATAGGTGTAGGCCAGGTAAGTTGAAATATAAATTGTTGGATACTTGTGGTAGAAGAATGCATCTTGAAGATTGATTGGACAGCTGAGAGGTTGAGGTACGTGGGGTGGGGTTTAGGAGAGATTGGTAGAAGCTGCAAGTAGGAGGACTGAACATGAGTTTCATAGGAGAAGAACAGTGATATGTGCTTTGAGTTTATTAGTGGAGAGTAAGTACACAAAGAAAAGTGTGTTTTATGTTATATATTGATGATGTGAGAGAATGTTTTGCAATCAGACTATATGCAATGGGAGTGAGTGGAAATTTGAAAAGGAAGAAGTCAGGTAGGGACAAGAGTGAATATAGAGAATAAATGTAAAAAAGTGGTATGTGAGATGACTGGAAGGGGTGGGGCCAACTTTGGATGGGATGTCATGTGTGGGAAGAGACTGGTTAAGTATAAGTATGGAGTGGTTGTTCCTGAGAAGGACTAGTTAGTGAGGGTAACGGATGGTTGGGACTAGAATAATGGGGCACTGAGTGAAGGAATTAGCAGATTTGGTGAGTAGGAGAAAAAATGTTAGGGGTATGAACATATAGGGTGTTTCTACTTTATTTATATAATAAGTAGTACAGTGATAATTTGCTATAGGAATAGGTTTGCATGTATGAGTGAAGGTTGATGCAGATGGGTATAAGCAGTTAAAGTGACATGTTTGCTGTTATCAAAGAGTGGGAGTATGGTGTAAGTAACTATGAGGGTAAAAACAGGTGGTATGTGTAGTAGTCAGATGATTTGCTGTCTGGGAAAATGGAGAGAGAGAGAGAGCATCTGAGTGCAGAGTATGTGATATACTGCATTTAGCTGAGCTAATTTAGGAACATGGGGAATTGTGTCTGGACAATTTTCCTGAGTGTTAGGTATTGATGGAATTTAGCTTGTTTGGTATTAATAAATGTGTCTGTTTTGTTATCTCTGTATTGTAGTTTTGTAAGATGTGAATTTTGTAGATTGGAAAACGTTGCACTAGCATATAAGAAAACTGATAATAAGAATGACTGGGCAGTGGCAATGTGAGTAAGTTCAGTGAGGCATGTTTTTATCCTGTATCATAAGCCAAGTTTTTCTTAGTTATTTTCTACTATTTTTTGATGTGCTGATCAGATTTTAGATGTTGACAGCTAAGAGTATGGTATTATCATTTATTTCTACAATAATTTTGCTGTTAGTGAAAATGTGAAAATCTTCTTTGAGTTTGGTTCAAGTGGAGAAACTAAGAGCATACTTCTCAACCTCTTAGTGCAAGAAATCTAGACAAAGCCTACAGTAATGGAGGGACAAAGGCCCAAAATAGGAACAGCTTTTAAGTATTCTTCTTATAAAGTTGCAGAGTTGCTAGAATAACAGAATTTGTGTTAACATGCATTTCCTGAAGGATACAATGTCCAGAAAACAAATCTGTGTCATTTTTCAAGGACTTCAATGTTTAGTGTTTTGTCAGAAAACAACAAATATCATATGAGGAGCAGAGCAAAAAAATGAAGCAAAAATCTATACATTCTGCAAAAATCTGGACAGATGAGAGGTATGACTGAGAGTATCATGGTCTTCATTTAACTTGCAGTTAGAAGTAGATCATAGTAAGAAAACCAGCTCTGAATATTCCTGAATGCAGTCCACAGTTGTGAATTAATGTCCTACAATGACCTTGCACTGCATATGAGGGAGGACTAAGTTAAATATTATATAAGTTGGCCTGTGCGGGATGCCACATGCACATTGTCTGTCAATATACTTAATAGTAGGGAAACAGAGATTGGGATGTATGACACTCCAGCTTGGACAGATCTGGTGTAGATTGATGGCCTCAGGTCAAGGAACAAATTGAGTATGGTCAAGTATTTATTAAAAGATTTAGTAGTTTCTGAGCTTATGCTGACATCCAATAGTCATCAAATAATTATAGTGCATGTCAAATGCTTTCAAAAAATGTAGAAAGAGTGATCCCTTTAACTGTCCTTCACTAAATGTATTGCATACATAATTGCATGTGCAACTGATAAAAGTTAGTAGAGCCCCTTCTGTACTATGGTCTGCACAAAATATTTACTGAGTTGGGGAAAAGAGATGGTAGTCATTTATGAAGCCCATTATTTTGTTCATGGGTATAGATATCCAGTATGTCAGACATCGGAGGAAGGATAGCAGTGATGTGGCAGTTTGATAACTAGAGCAATGCTACTATCTTTTTCAGGGGAATGATAACAGATGTTTTTAAACTTTAGAATAAAGTAATATCAATACCATATATGCAACCCCATCAACTACTAGAGTCTGGAATTGGACAGGAAGAGTATCAATTGCAGGAGATGTGGTTTGAGTTTAGCAAGGAGTTAGCCTTTGTTGACCAGGTTAATCCCACTAGGCTAGTATTCTCATTTCAGTGGAGACCTGGGATGGAATTTATACTGACTAGGAGAAAATTTATCAGAAACACTGCATGATATGTTAAATTGAGGCCCCATCTGTCTGAGATTGTGGTAATTCAGGTGGATCTAAAAAATCCCACTGTACTATAAAAAAATACCTCTGGCCAAATTTCCGTAGTTAGTATAAATACCATCTTGGGTTTTCCCTGAGAAGAAGTTACTAGCTTAGTGGGACTACCCTGGTCAACAAATAAGCAAATAAATACAAATATTGGTAATATTAGAAGAAAAAAGTCTGCTTGACTGCCTACTGGTAGGGTTTACAACATCTCTTAATGTTATGTCATAAGGCTGTTGCCTTAAAAATATAAATAACAAAATTTAAATATATCAAGCATAGTATCAGTTAGAACTTCCTTATCAATACTCGTAGTTCCTGCTACACAAATCTTTCTTCAGGTTGGAAAAGAACCTTATTAGCATTTTTCATATGTGAAAATCAATAGGCAGGAAGTGATATGCAAATAAAAATAAAATAATACAGCTATTATCACACAGTGTTTAGGATTATTGAGAAATTCAATGGAGGCATACAAATTTAAAGTAGAACAATTGATTGCTGATAATGGGGCATCAGAAAAAGTGAAATATTATTTTGTGGAGATAGTAGCGCAATTAAAAAACATACCAATATATATTAGGAAGGAAAGGAGACTGAGGAAAGAAATATGAAGGTGGCAGGACTACAGGAGGAAGGATCAAGAGAAGTATGCAGGAAAGAAGAAGATAGGAAGATGGAGGGAGTGAAGAAAGCGACAGCGGAGAACAGTAGACAAAGATAAATACACAAAGGAGAACAAAGCAAGAGTAGGTACCCAATAAAGGCAGTCTCATGATATGGTTTCACTTGGTTTATTAACAAAAAACAGGATTGAGCGATTTCATTTCCCTCCAGGAAACTTCATCAGAATCATAATACCAATTGTAATTGTAATTTAATTAACAATCAAGGTCCTTCCATTGGTCAACATTCTGTCTCCATGTCTGGAACACCCCCTCCTGCTTGTTGGCCTGTCTCCACAGTGTATGTTGTAAGAGGTATTTCCAACTCCCCTATGTGATGCTGTTTGTCAAATACCCACATGAAGTCCTGCAGCAGTTCTTCCATGAATACACTATCATCATTAATTTCTGAATGCCAGTAGTGTACTACTGACTGACTGGCATCTCGCAAATGCACAACCTAACATCTTGTGCCCATGACAGCTTCCACCTTTGCCCCACCATAACTATGCCTCTGAGTTCAGTAATTACTTACTCTTTCCTTATTATAAGTTCCAGATCTAAGAACTCAGCTTATTCTCAAAAGTTGAAAACAAAATATGGTGTCCGTTAACATAATTTCAAAATAAAAAGGGAAAATTTTGAATATAATATGTAATTAGTAAACAATAGTGTGAACACACATCTGCAGGCATAGCAGCTGTAATTGCAGAACAGTTTGTATACAGATTTCAAAATAAGTGAAGAAATATATCAAAGTACAATCGAGATTAGGGGAGATGGCTGTTGTATAAATGCAGATAAAATAACTACTGCAGGATATAAAATTAAAAACTTGGGTTCCCTGAGACTAGACAATGCACCTGGTGATTTCCTGTGCAAAAATCAAGAAAAACCCAACTTCTCCTAAATCAGTCACATTAAGCAAAATGTTCGTAGGTGTAAACTCTCCTAACCTACAGTAATTTACAGTAGTGATACCTATACACACAAAGGGGGGGGGGCTTCATGTTAGACTATTAGTCTCATCAGTCTGATGATTATTCTGTGTAGTAGCATGGAGACCATAATAATGGGTTAGTTCAGAATGATTCAGTTAACCTATTTCTGTTAGCTATGGAACATTATGGATTTATCACCTCCTGAGTCTTATAGCATTATTTGAAGAGGGAATGGAAACACTTTGAAAATCTTGAGCACATCTAAACAATCCTACCTTGGTTTGTGATTTACTGTGGAGTTGACTGGTAAGAGAAGTTTTATTTGAATTTATATTGTATTTGTTATCACTGTCTTTAACTGTTTGCAGGTAGGAAAGAATAGCTTGTTAACAAGATTTACTTTCATTTATATTTTATTGTTTTACCTTTAATTTCACTGTTGGTTGTTAGGAAAGGATAGGTTTTAGACAGGCAAGCAAGCTCAAGCTAGACAGCTATAAATTCACACAGACTGCAGAGAGGAAAATCTTAAGCACATCTAAACAATCCTACCTTGGTTTGTGATTTGTTGATCTTTACTGCTAAAAAGAAGAGAAACAGCGAGTGACAGTGAGCACATGACGTAAAGGAATTGCAGCATTTGTTTGGCTTGCAGAACTTGTATGGTCAGAACAACATTACTGTACTTAATTTATTACTTACTTGTATATTGCTGGTGTGATTTTTATTTTATTTTTTTTGTCATATAATTGATTTAAGTTCTCTTTGAATACTATGGTTACTGTTTTTGATTATTCTTTTCTGTTACAGTAATGTAACAAACAGAACAGATTTAGGATATGATGCAGCTATTGTCTGCAAGGATCATTCCACCCCTACAAAATAAGACAATGCCTCTGACAACTTTGGAATTCTGGATGCAAGTATTCAGCAATCTGAGGATCCAGTTTGTTTAGAATGAAACAAAAAAAGAAAGAAAGGAAGAAGCTCTCAACAAATAACTTGGAAGAAAAAGAAACTGAGTAATGACTGTAAAGAAAGAGAATACGTACTAAAAAGGACACTGCTTTGTTATGTAACACACAAGTTATAGGCAATGATGATATTTTCCTATCAGAAAACCTTCAATCTACAGAAAAAGGCATCATTTTTCCAACATAGAAGGTAGAAAAAAAGGCAAGGGGCAGGTGAAAAGGAAGTAATCAAAATTGATTATGGAAGGATTGAAGAACATTACTGTAAGAAAAAAAAGAAGAGAAAGACAGATGTTGACTACATGGCTCAAACTGTGGATTTACAATGCCAGCTGGATAATAATTTAATACACAATGAAAACAGTGGGATTAATAAGACTAATGGTGATGAAGATCTATCCTTCATAACAATTGATGGACAGATCTTACTGCATTAGAAGCTGAAGATTCTTCAGAGCTGGCCAGCAAAGATATTCTTGTAATTGGAGATTCAATTATTAGAGGAACTTATACTTATATTTGCAGAGAATATAATGAACACTGAATAGTGTTATACTTGCCAGGAGCAAAACTAGAAGATGTGAGACAAGCCTTGGAACACCTTAATGTAAGGAAGTACAGATCCGTTTTTATTCATGTTGGTACAAATGATGTGATCTGCAAGGTTTCAATGACTGTTAGTAGGGAACTGACAGCCCTCTTAGATAGTATAGCTTGTATTGGTGTTAGGACATATTTTTCACAAATCACCTATAGAAAGGATAGTTCAGTCACTGTGAAATAAAAAAATTGTTTGGGTAAATACCTACATGGAAAAAAAATGGAAATGTGTAGAGCATCCGAGCCTAGATTTGGGCACACATGTGTTCAGATAGGATGGCATGCATTTGTCAAGATCAGGGAAGGGAATTTTTGCAGCAGATGTTTTGCAATATTTGACAAACACTAGGCAGGAATTTTGCCATGTCAAAATTTAACAGTTCACAGATAGCAACATTCGATACATTTCTGAAGGTTGTTAATGCTAGGAGCATTAATAATAAAGTTTTTTTTTTGAAAATTTGATACATTCCCACAAGACTGATGTTGTTATTGTTTGGGAAATATGGTTAAAGAACAATGACTGGAAACCAGTTATGTCAGGGTAGAAATCTTTTACTGTAACAGACATTCTAACAAAAAATCAATTGGAAGTGTTATGATAGGGATTAAAGATAATTATGAGACCTGTGATTATTACATGTTCAATGATAATGCCAACACTACAGACTGTATAATTGTGACAGTAATGATAACCCTGGAATGTATAGACCACCAAAGTCAAGTGCAGATGACCTAGAGGAATTCATGCATTTCTTACATGAAACACAGGGGTGGAAAAATATTAGCTGGGGACTTAAATTTACCAGACATAGACTGGAATAATATTGATTCTACAATGTAAGGAAATTATTCACAATGTATATTCAGGAAAAACATTGCTTCAGATTGTAAAAAACACTGCCAGGGGACCAAACATACTAGACATTGTTTGGGTTCTAAAGAAATCAAGTCTAGTTTTACTACCATTGATGTGCAGTGATCATGGGGTTATAAAGGTTAAATTGTTTCTAGATTATTCTGCCAAACTGAAATCTAATTCAATGCACAGAAGGTCAATTACAGATTATATGGAAGCAAAACAGTCCCTATGTAAAACTAACTGCAGTGAAGTGTTCAGTGGAAAAACTGCAGATGGAATGTGGAAAGTTTTGAAAGAGAAATTGTTTGAGTGGAAAAAATTAAGGAAAAAGTTTAACATTAGGATCTAGGCATACAACATCAGGGGGCTATATTTCCATAAGAACAAGATATCTGATTAAGGTGAGACACAAAAATATAAGAAATGGAAGAGAGGTCAAACTACAACTTTGAAAACTGAAATAAACAAGCTACACAAACTAAGCATAGTGTGAGACAAGATCAAGAAAAATTTGAAGAAATTTTATATAAAGATATTGAGCATAATAGGAAATCTTTTTATAGATACATAAGATGTGAAAGGTGTAAAGGCACAAATTGATAAACTGTGTGCATATTCTAAAATGTATTCTTAGACAACATATTATATATATATATATATATATATATATATATATATATATATATATATATATATTTACAAAATCTTATGCAAAACAGTTTGGCTCCAGAAAAGGGGTGATACATTGTCATAGTGTCATCCAGGTAAGCCCAGATACTGGAATCAAATGAAATTATATATAAAAAGAACTGTGCAAACTGGATCCAAACAAAGCACAATGAGGAGATGGAATTAGTAACAATGACCTGCGAACACTTCAGCAAGAACTTACAGTACCATTATATCTATTATTCACTAGGTCATATAAATATGGGGAGATTTCTCAAGATTGAAGACGTGCTTATTAAACCTGTCTTCAAGGGGAAAGGGGAGTAGGACAAACCCAGATTTATGTAGACCCTTAAGTCTACTTTCTTGTTGTGGAAAAATAATGGATAATGTAATATTGGATAAGTTATTGTCAGAACTGGATAGGTTGGGACTTGAAACCATATATTTATTTTTATTTAACATTTGTTAACCAGGAAAGTCCGACTTGGATCAAAGCCAATTTTCAGTAGAAGCCCGGGGAGAAATGCTCCAGATGCATGTCTTTGTAATGTGGGAGGAAACTGGAGCACTTGGAGGAAACCCACACAAATGCAGGGAGTTCATGCAGACTCTGCACAGCAGGCATTCCAGCCGAGAATCAAACTGGAGAACCCCTTGCTGTCAGGTGACAACGCTACCGCTGCAACAATGCACCATACATCATAGCCATTATGTCCATCCATATCAGCATCCATATGTTGAAAACAGATCTATTACCACCTGTAACATGATGTTCTATAACAATATAATAACATTTTTGAATGAAAAATTGTGCTTGATGTAATTTATATAGATTTAACTTCAGCATTTGACAGGGTCATGCACAAAACACTGATCAATTAATTAGTACAACTGGGTATTGATGTACTCTTGATAAGATGGATAGTTGTATGGCTTACAAATAGGACATGGCATGTATACAACAACTGGACAGGTGAAATCTTTGGTTACAGTCAGGGTGTTCCACAGGGCTCTGTCCTAGGCCCTTACTTGTTTAGATTGCATCTAACTTTTTCATTTGAGGTGTTCTACTGTCTATATGCAGATGACTTAAAATTGGGTAAACTGATTACTTGTGTTATACTCATACACTGCCAATCCAAACTGAGAGAAATAGAGGACCGTAAGATGCCACTGAGCAAAATCCTTTATTAAATTTAACGCTTTTGTCAGGCGTTCACCACTAGACTTCTTCAGAATTAATTAAACAGACAACACATCTTCCTGGCCTATTAAATACAACATTTTCCCATCACATGATGTAATGGAGTCATCACATTGGTTAAAAACTTCACTTTACAATTTAAAAACACATACGTCCACATAATGACTGTTTTGAACCATTGAATAATAGATAAGCTATGGTAATCTTGAAATAAACAGTAGAAAAAACATGACAAGCTTTGCTTCCATATTTAAACACCACTAAAATAGTTGAAACCCATACATATATGGGAACGCAAACATATATATGTATGTATATATACACATCAATAATATTACCTACGCCACTAAACATAACAACCTGCTACTTTACAGATTTTATTTGACCATATTTCCTACCCCATGATATATATAAATCATACTGATGATTCATAAACTCTTGAATAATATCTAAATCAACATTATTACTAGAACTGCCCTTATTTTTGTTAAGAAAAATGAAACTCTGATTTGAGTTTCAAATAGCTTGAGATAGACAGTGTTTTATTCAAGCCATAGTTATTATTAGCAGCATTGCACCTCAATTGCAAAAGCAATTGTCTAAATTCCAAGATCACTTCAACTGGCCCACCCCTTGTGTCGTCACTCTGAACTTGTTCCAGTGCTGAAAATTTAAAATGATGTTGTGAGTGCTCTAAAATGTGTTTGGCCAGTGCGTTCTTGGAATTACCTTTTCTAATATATAAATGCTGATATATACGTTTGTGTAATTTGTTAATTGTTTTACCTATATAAAATTTTTCACATAGCTGACAAATTGCTATGTAAACCAGTCCTTTGCTCTGGCAATTAAACTTTTTATTGAGGTGCGCCTTCCCATAACCTTTTATACGGATAGACTTGGCTTCTTCAATAAAGGGACATTGTGCACAGTGCCCACATTTTCGCATCTGTCCATCTTCTCTATTGATGCAGCTGGATTCCAATATATTCTTAATACATCTATCTCTTTTATAAATGACTTTGGGTTTCTCATTTAACAAAGATTTACACCTATCATCTGATGTCAAGACTATCCAATTATTGTGTATAATTTGTTTAATATAAAAAAATACACTATTGAAAGTAAGTAACATAGCATCAGTATAAGTATAATTGTTCCTTGTTGAGCAATATTGTAAATATTACCCAAACAGGGACTATTCATATCACACACAGTACCTAAAAGTGGGTAAAATTGCCCCATCCTTCTTTTATTGGAAACCTCGTCCAAAATGGGATCTATAAAACTAGTGGGATAACCTCTCCGAGTCAACATGTCCCTCAGTTGTCGCATCTCACAGGTAAAGTTAGAAAAATCACTGACCATCCTGAAAATTCTAACACCCTGTCCCTTGACCAATGATTTCTTTTGGTATATTGGGTGGTAACTATCAAAGTGTAACAGGGTGTTGGAATATGTAGGCTTTCTGTACAATGTTTAAGAAAATCTCTTGTTATGTACATCCTTGCTGATAGTAATGTCTAAACAATTAATAGACATGAGGTTACTTTCCATAGTGAAAGTAAGGAAATCAGTACGTGTGTTAAGAAAGTTATAAAATTTGTCTAGTTGTTCTAGTGTGCCATCCCATAGCAACAGAAGGTCATCGAGGAACCTACCATAACATTTGCAATGTTTAAATAGATCATGTTTAAAAACATAGTTCAATTCCCATTGAATGAAAACAATATTGGCAAATAAGGGGACACAAGCTGCCTCCATTGTGACCCCCACTTTTTGCCTAAATAACTGGTTTCCAAACAACAAAAAATTGTTGTGTAAAATAAGTTCCATCAATGTTCTATACATCAGTATTCTGGAATGTCCTTGTGTAGTGCAGAAGCACAAGTAATCATAAAACATCTTGAGACCTTCGTCATGGGGGATAGCAGTAAACAGGTCTGTAATATCCATAGTGACTAATAGCAAATGGTCACCATACATCTCATTCTGAATGTTTTTAAGACAATCCCATGAGTCCCTCAGAATGTGTGTGTGTTGCTCTAGTATATATTTCAAGTTGTGGTCAATAAACTTGGCCAAGTTGAAAGTTTTGGATGCTTTTGTGTCCACTATGGGTCGAAAAGGGGGGTAATTTACACACTTATGGAGTTTGGGGATACTGAAGATGGTAGAAATCTGGTCATATAACAATAAATCTTGCAAGATAATGTCTCTATTTCTATATGATATGTTTAATTGATTCTTTGAAACTTCTTCATACGATTCAGTGTATAAATGTGCAAGCATTTTTTCTACATATCTATTTTGATCCATGATAATCAACCCCCCACCCTTATCGGGTTTCATAACCCTAATAGACTTGTTGTTAGCTCTCTCAGTTAGTAATCCCATATCTATATCAGATTGTTACCATCTTCATCATTTTTTCTTTGATGTACCGTTCTCATTTGTTCAGTGCAAAGACTTTCAAATACTTGTAAAGTAGGGTATAAAGGGGGGTTGTAAATACTGTTTTTTACATGTAGAAATATTATTAGGTAAAGTTGCATCCTCAAATTGAGTTTTCTAATGAATAGTTTCAAATCAAGTAAAGAATACTCAGTTCTAGGTCTCCTCTTAGGAAATAAGTTGAGCCCCTTTTGTAGCAGGTCAGTCCAAGCCGCAGTAATATTCAAATCAGTATAGTTAAATATTTTAAAATCCCTGGTCTTGTTCAGGATAATATATATCTGATCCAACTCTTCATCTACCATCTGTTCGCATATACCTTCCCCCCTCCCCCTGTAGTTCCTGCCGCTGTTCATGTGGAAATCCTGGAAACTACCACTGCCCATCCCTCCTTGATTGTACTGTTGTTGAGTCTGATTTTGGAGGCGTTCTGACCTCCTCGTTAATACATCTAAAGGGGTCATCTGTTCATTAGTGTCACTGTTGTTGTCATAATCCATCCTAGAAATTGCCCCACCACTACTACCAAGCCCTTCCATCTGCCCTCTAGTATTCTCTACAATTCACAAGATTGAAGACGTGCTTATTAAACCTGTCTTCAAGGGAAAGGGGAGTAGGACAAACCCGGATTTATGTAGACCCTTAAGTCTACTTTCTTGTTGTGGAAAAGTAATGGAGAATGTAATATTGAATAAGTTATTGTCAGAAGTGGATAGGTTGGGACTTGAAACCATATATTTATTTTTATTTAATATTTGTTAACCGGGAAAGTCCGACTTGGATTAAAGCCAATTTTCAGTGGAGGCCTGGGGAGAAATGCTCCAGATGCATGTCTTTGTAATGTGGGAGGAAACTGGAGCACTCTGAGGCAACCCACATGAATGCAGGGAGTTCATTCAGACTCCGAACAGCAGGCACTCCAGCCGAGAATCAAACTGGAGAACCTCTTGCTGTCAGGTGACAACGCTACCGCTGCACCACTGCACCATACATCATAGCCATTATGCCCATCCATATGTTGAAAACAGATCTATTACCACCTGTAACAAGATGTTCTATAACAATATAACATCTATGAATGAAAAATTGTGCTGTGATGTAATTTATATAGATTTAACTTCAGCATTTGACAGGGTCATGCACAAACCACTGATCAATTAATTAGTACAACTGGGTATTGATGTACTCTTGATAAGATGGATAGTTGTATGGCTTACAAATAGGACATGGCAAGTATACAACAACTGGACAGGTAAAATCTTTGGTTACAGTCAGGGTGTCCCACAGGGCTCTGTCCTAGGCCCTTACTTGTTTAGATTGCATCTAACTTTTTCATTTGAGGTGTTCTACTGTCTATATGCAGATGACCTGAAATTGGGTAAACTGATTACATGTGTTACAGGTAAGACATGTCTGCAAAATAACTTGACTAAATTGACTATTTGGGCTCAGGAGAATAATATGCTGATAAAAACATCAAAGACTAAGCATATGAGATTTGGGAGGCATAAATTGAAAGTTGAATATTTAAATACAGCACACAGTGATTGAAACTGTAGACTCATTTAAGGACCTGAGTGTATGGGTAGATTCAGCTTTGAGTTTTTCTAATCATTTCAACCAATTGGTTAATGATAGTTATAGAACTATAGGTTGTATAAAAATATTTATAAAGTCTAGGAAATCAAAAATGAAGTCACTATTTGTTAGTTACATTAGACCCAAACTTGAGTATGGAATAAAAATATGGAAACCCTACAGGAAAACAAGCATGAATAAACTGGAAAGAGTACAGCAGAAATATACCAATGGCATCCATAGATGTGAAAATGTAAGTTATTATGAAAGACTAAAATATCTGAACTTGTACAGTGTCTCTTACAGATATCTAAGAGGAGATCTTATTCAGGTATATAGGGCATTTTAGGGACAACTACCTCTGGGAATGTTTGGGGTTATCAAAAAGTACTAGAGAATCATCAGATAACCTATGTAGAAGATTCTATAGGAATGAGAAGTGTACTAACTGGTTCTCTGACAGAGTAGCCGATGCATGGAACAGACTACTAAATTATGTTAAAGCAAGTACTAGTTTAGATATTTTTAAGAACAGCCTGGACACTTATTATGGAAACAAGTATTTTGGTATATTGGCAAGCTAGAAGGGCATTAATATCTGTGCTTGAAATATTTCTATGTATGTATGTACTTAATAACTGCTGACAGTACATACGGTTTAACCTGGCCTTGCTAAGGCTATTGAAGCTATTCAAATAAGGGAATATTCGACAATTTAAAAGCTATAAATGTCAAATCTATGCACAGTTCAGTGGGCAAATCCTGGTTACGCAGCAGGGCACAAGTCAAGGTTGGGTATTATCTATCTTTTCCTATACAGGTTACCAAAGGTGTCTCACTTGGCTCCATACTGAGGCCACTTCTATATGGACTGTTCTTCAGAAATTAAAGTGGGAAATTAGTATGGATTACCAAATATTCAGAAGATTGCTTCATAATGAATACAGAAGATGAACTCCATTTTTTGTATATTGGGATCTGGTATGCTGATGATTAAAGAAAAAGGCAAGAATATGCACTAAAAATCTATAGTATTCTCTGCCTAGGGAAGTGCTTACAACCAAAGTAAATTTAAATATTTAACTTGGTTAGGAAGGCTGAATAGGTGTGGGGGCATCATTTGACAAGGTGTTACACTTGGCATGTCAGGTTAAACCAGATTTTACAAAAACATCAATTTAAATTGAATCATGGCTAATGCATAGCAGACAGGTCAACCTACCCAGCACAGAATTACTGGTGTTCCTTCATAGCAGATTGGAGTTCTATAGTAATGACGCTTCCCACAGGTAAACTGCACAGATACAGGCTGTAGAAACAATGGCTGTTGGAGGGCAAAACCAGTGTAGGGGCATGGGAGGCTCATCACATGCTGACCACAGGATGAATGCCATGTATATTAAAGAGGGCTGATTTGAACAAGTGTTTCTGCACTATGCATTCTATAGAAATGCCAGTGTGTTACTTGTGAAAATTCTGTCTGAAAAGACTATTACACTGCAGGTTCTAAATCCTATTCATATTCTGACTAGCTGAACATTTTCCTTGAATTGTAAAGCCCCTCCCTCTACAAGTACTGAAAAAATAGCTGTAAACATGCTACAAGAAGAAATTGAAAGAATTCTATAGGTGTGTAGACCACCCACCATTCCATATAGATCATCTCTTCTGCAGATCATAAAATACACAGAAAGCTTTTAAAAGCCAGTCAGCTAGTAAATCCAAGCCATGCTATTTCATACAGGTGGAAGCAATCATTTGTAGGATTGTGCTGAATTAATTTGTGCCCCATTTTAAAGGTTAATACAGTGCACATCAATTTCAAAATAGCATTTTTTTCTAATGATAACACAGCAAATGCATCACAGAAAGCCATAATAACATAGACTTTTCTTTCCTTCTTTCCTTGAGTTGAAAGAATGCTAATTTCACAGCAGCTCTTCCACATTGCCTGAAATTTGCTGAATTATTTATGCATTCTGATCTACTTTTATAGGTGTTATTTTATTAGCTTTCTTCTTATAATTGAATCCCCTATAATATATGACTTTTAAACATTCCTCAGAGAATTGTGTCAAGATTAACTACAGACAGAATCTTCTAAATAATGATTGCATAATTTCAAACCATAAGTTGCATTTAATATTTTGATCCATATACTGTATCAGCCTGGAGCCCCATAATAGATTGTTTCATTACTATATAGCAGATTACATCATCTACTAAGTTTTCTTGATAAAATAGCTTGTTTCTGAAAAGTATATAAAAGTGATATAATAGCTGGAATTAAATCATTTTCCTTTGTATGTTCTGCTTTTAATAACATTTTCTATGCTTCCTTTCAGTATTTGTTCTGAAACATAATCTAGCATTATTTTCTATTTAATTCTGGTATTGGCCTTGGTATATAAATCTTCATTTTTTAATAGCTCTGAATTACACTGTTGCCTTTTTCATGAGCTTAGCTTTAAAAGTCTGAATCCCTTAAGATAATTTAAAAAAGTGTATTCACTTGTGTATGTCTGACATGTTGTGCTAGGTTTTATGCATACTATAAGGGTATTATGAGGTAGGAAGGCAATGTAAATGCATTCTTTAGATGCATATAAAAATCCTTTAGCATGTACTTGGGCTTTTTGCAAGATCTTCTTGAGGATTTACAACTTTATTACGATAGAGAATGTTACATGCCAATATGATTCTTTCAGCAATGCTGGTTGGGGCATTCTGCACCTGGTAGGATCACATTTGGCAAACAGTCTGAAAAGAGAGGCCAAAGAAACAGTAATCTAAAACCTTGACCTTTGTGAGGATACAGCTAAGGAATCAACGGATTTTACCAAGAAAAAGAATACAATGACTCCACCTTCAAACCAAGCCAGTGGGGTGGGATTTTTTAGATGAATACCTACTACCACAAAGACCCATGTACCTATGTACCTCTGCTGGCTCTGCATAAATAACTGCATGAAATCACCATGTAGCCTCATCAACTGCAAAATGAAGGATGAGGATTTGTTGTAATCCTAGTTAAGTGTCAAGCAGAAGCCGGACAGATTACAATGGATTAAGTTATGACAATAGAACCTGTCAACAGAGAAACGGAATAGCATTTCACTGCATGAAGAAGGAATAAACTTGTGAGGGAGGTCAAAAAATTTCAGGTATATATGAATATTCTTACCTCTATGCTGAGCACTGGTTCTGGAAACAGACCTCCTGACCAATGCGGGGTCTTCCTCCTACTCTCTATCTAGCCATCAGGGCAGGCCACAGGTGAGTGTGAGGATAATTCCAAACCTTTGGATACAAGTTTGCATTTAAGTTCGTGCCAGTAGACAACAGGGTCAGCTTAATGAGACTATGAGATGTAGAGCTCTGAATATTTTGTTACCTTGTATAAACAAATTACAACACGGAAGAACTCTCCATTGTAGATACTATGAGCTAGAAAGAAATGGAATGTACATCAAATGATAAAATGTTATCTTGGTCTATACATTTTCACACTATGCGATCCCTTCCATACCCTCAAAGCCATTTACAGCATCATAAAGTAATGCCTGAGCTAGACTGTAGAAGTTTCCTGTAGTAGCAGGAACTTACTTCAAATATAGCCACCCCCAGGGAGCTCTATCCTACCTTGGCGGGAGATGAATATGTTGCAGTTATGTAAACTAATGGATAAGTTGGACATTTTTCAGTCAATAAAAAATTTTGGAAAGTTTTAGGGACATAAATATATTTAGAAAATTTGCATCTAAAACTAATAATCTAAACTAACTTTAACATAAGATAAGGTGAGAACAGTACAGTGCATTTATGTAGAGCAGTTAACTTCTGGGATAAATTTTAGAGATATATGGTTGCCCCATCTTTTGGTACCTCTCTTGGCTGAAACAAAATGTTTCAAATCCTGGTAGAAAGAATAGATGAAGCAGGATGGTGTGACTTGGTAAGAAATTTGGAAGAGCTTGGAAAACTCAATGACCTGTATAGTAAGACAACCTTATTTAATGTTTGGAATGCAAAAGTATATCACAGAGCACAGCATATCTGCTATGACTTTAAAGTAAATGGGAAGGTGGTAGGAATGGAGACAAATGGACAAAGACAGGTCATAAGTGGGCAGGAAGAAAGAAAATGCTGGAAAATAATGTTTTTCAATGCCCAAAGCCAAAGAAAGAAAATGAGACAACTGCAGACCTTTGCATATAAAAGTGGGGTGAACTAAGTAAATTGCATATAAAAGTGGGGTGAACTAAGCAAATGTAACTGAAACATGAGCGGATAATAACAGGAACTAGAAGAGTTATCCTGGAATTTCATCGGCACACTGATAACATGACCAATAAAATCAGTGGAGAGCTAGCCTGCTATATCAGAAAAGGTATAACAGAAAGAGATTGAGGAAAGGGACATAGGGATTTGCAAAAGAAAATGAAGGAACACGGTATAGAAAAAATAGCCTGCCCATCAGCATAAAAGAGAAATAGGGGATACTAGTGATTAGATATTATTTCACTAATCCTTATGGGTAAAGGGATGGCAAAATGTAGAAAAAAAGGTGCAGGACTGAAGGCAATAACTGTTCATGCACATCGGGCTGCTTCTTTTTCTTCTTTTTCTTTCTGCTGCTCCCATTAGGGGGTCATCACAGTGGATCATCTATTTCAATTTCTTCCTATTCTCTGCATCTTGTTCTGTCAGACCAACGACCTGCATGTCCTCTCTCAGCACATCCATAAACCTTATCTTAGGCCTTCACCTTTTCCTCTTACCTGGCAGCTCCATCCTTAGCATCCTTCTCCCAATATACCCAGCATCCCTACCCAGCACATGCCAAACCAAAGCAATCTCGCCTCTCTGGCTTTGTCTCTAAACCATCCAATCTGAGCTGACTAACTAATATACTCATTTCTAATCCTATCCATTCTCATCACACCCAATGCAAATCTTAACATCTTTAACTCTGCCATCTCCAGCTCCGACTCCTGTGCTTTTGTCAGTGCCACCGTCTTCAACCCATAAAACATAGCTGGTCTCACTGCTACTAACCACCATAAATCAGAATGGAGTATTCTAGTACCTAATGTAAAGTACACAGGATGAATTGCAACACCAAGCTGATTTCAACCACATAGTGCATGAGTGATTCACAAAAGACAAGATTTTAGCTGCTGTATTCTATAGAAAAAGAAGTAAGACCATCCCTAACTAACAGATCTTACATAGGGTGGCTTACTATGTAGGATGTTGACAGAGGTAAAAAGGCAAACCAGAGTATGGGATTACAGGAAATCTGACTATAGTAAAATAGGAGATCTGTTTGAGGAGCTGTTGTGTGACTGAGAGCTAGATGAAAGATTCAGTCCACTGATTAGATTAAGATTTGTTTTCTGAAGGGAGTAGGAATAGGCCTCAACATGCAGAACAATGTCAAAAGAAGGGGAAAACCAATGTGCCTAAAAAGTGAGCTAAAAAAGCAGTGAGAAAAAAAGGAAGTCCATTAAGGACTGAAGATGAAAGGAGAAGACAGACAAAAGTTGTTTGAAGATGCTAACCTGACAATATCCAAACAAGAAATTAATGAAAAATTTAACTTTGAGAAAGAACTTCTAACAGGAAACAAAAAAGAGAAGAAAAAAATTGAAAAGAAGGAAGAGTGGAAGTATGGTAGAAAGGAAGGGGGAAAGTACCAACTGTGTCAGAACTAAGGGGTGAATTAATTAATAAACAAGGTTTGAGGTAACCTACTAACTCCAACCTAACCCAGTTCAGATTTGTTATGGAGAGGTCTTGCCTTCTAAACCTGGTCTACTTCTTCGAAAAAAGTTACTAAATCAATGGATGAGGCTAAAACAGTGTACACCATATATATAGACCTTGCAAAGACATTCTGTACCATCACACACTCGAGTATCATAGATAAACTCTCCCAATTAAACATTAATATAAACTCATATGCCCCTCACTGGATAGCAATTTGGCACTCAAACTAAACCCAGAAATTTTCACTGTGTAATACTTAAACCTCCTTTAACAGAGGCCCATGAAATATATGCAAATGACCCCTTAAGGACAAGCACTGTTTCAACTAGATCACTTCTCACATTTTTAAAAGTGTGCGGGTACCATCACTTGAGTTGAATGCATAATCACATGATTCATAGATAAAGCTTAAACTGGGGAAACAAAAACAGATGGTGGAAAAGCTTACAGAAGGATGTAAGCAGACTAACTGCATGGACTGAATAGAGGTGAATTACTCAAAAGTGCAAGGCCTAAAAGTACCAACTGTCACAGAACTAAATATAAACTGGGGGTTGACAAACTATATGTCACAAAGCAGGAGAAATATCTGAGGCTAAGTACTACAGTGACGAGTCACCAGGCCATTGTTAAAGCAAACAAGATGTCAACTTCCATACAAAGATGAAGTGATTCAAGCAACCAGTTTGTAAAACTACCACACAGTCTTTAATCAGGTGACATATGAATTTTTATAGACAATTCTACTGCCATATGGGGAAAAGAAAAAACTAATCAAAAAGGTACAGATAGGAAAAATGTGCAGATGAGGATACAGAAGAAAGTGTACAACGTTTTATCTGTGAACCTGGCTCTATTTATTCTGGAGGAGTGGTAGAGGAAAGGGCACATGGCATTGATACATAAAATGGTAAGTAAGCAGTGCTGCGTAGTCAAGCGAAAATGAAGGATGGAGAGAGAAGGAGATGCAGCTATCAGTTTGAAGTACTAAAGTCAATCTGGATATAAGGACCTATCTTCACTGAAAGGGTAATGGGTGAAATGGAGTATATTACCAAAGGAGTTGATGGACTGCACGCCTACTGAAGTTACTCAAGAAGGCTTGGAAAGATGGAAGAAAGGAGATGAGGTACCTTTCCAAAAATTGTATTCCACAGGGATAAAAACTAGTCCAAGTTTCTCTTAATGTATACCGATGAAATGCATCAATGTACTAATGACATTCTCCTAAAAAATCTACACCAGCGACTTCACCACTTTTACACTGTTGATGCAAAAAAAAAATGGAGGAAGTAACACAAAAGTTCTGAAACTGATAAAACATTGCCCTCCAACAGCAGGCTTGATCTAAATGAGAAAAAATAAAATGATTCTTTTTTTATTAAAAATGGCAAAAGTCACAATGTTCACGCCTGATGAACCACATAAAGTCATCAAACATACATCCAAATCTATAGAACATTCAGAGTGCTGAAAGCATCACAGGATTCATATGGCACATCCAAATCTATAGAACATACAGTGTGCTGAAAGCATCACAGGATGCATATGGTTCATCCAAATCTATACAACTTGTAGTGTGCTGAAAGCATCACAGGATGCATATGGTAAATCCAGATCTATGAAATATGTAGTGTGCTGAAAGCATCACAGGATGCATATGGTAAATCCAGATCTATAAAATATGTAGTGTGCTGAAAGTATCACGACATATATGGTACATCCATATCTATAAAATATGTAGTGTGCTGAAAGTATCACATGATATATATGGTACATCCAAATCTACAGAACATGTAGTGTGCTGAAAGTATCACAGGATGCATATGGTAAATCCAGATCTATAAAATATGTAGTGTGCTGAAAGTATCACGACATTTATGGTACATCCATATCTATAAAATATGTAGTGTGCTGAAAGTATCACATGATATATATGGTACATCCAAATCTACAGAACATGTAGTGTGCTGAAAGTATCACAGGATGCATATGGTACATCCAGATCTATAGCACATGTAGTGTGCTGAAAGTATCACAGGATGCATATGGTACATCCAGATCTATAGAACATGTAGAATGCTGAAAGTATCACATGGTGCATATGGTACATCCTGATCTATAGAAATTGTAGTGTGCTAATGGTATCACAGGATGTATACGGTGCATCCAAATCTATAGAACATGTAGAGTGCTGAAAGTATCGCATGGTGCATATGGTGCATCCAGATCTAGAGAACATGTAATGTGTGCTGAAAGTATCACAGGATGCATATAGTACATCCACATCTATAGAACATGTAGCATGCTGAAAGTATCACATGGTGCATATGGTACATCCAGCTCTATAGAACTTGTAGTGTGCTGGATGCATATTGCTAAGAACATCATTTTCAAACAATATGACACTACAGTTAAAAAAAAAATTCTTAAATAGGTTGTCTCTCTGCAATCAAGCCATTTCTCTAAACTCATAATTGCTTGCATTTTACTCAAAACCAGAACTCTTTCACAATGGTAGTCTCATTGATAATTTGCCGAGTTAGCTATATGAGAAGCATACACACCTGCAACAGAATCACAAAGCTTGTAGAAGATCTCTCAGCAGTCCTCCAATCACTCATTAAAATGAACTGAATGGTCTGTATTCACAGAAATACGTAAATAAATATACTTTCATTTATGAACTAATAAGCAAGAATAAGTGCTCTCATCTTCCTAGCCTTCTATACTTGAGTTCCAAAAATAGCATTAAGATCATCTTATCAAAAACTTTTCCTTTTATCTAGAGCATTTGCAAAAAATGATTTATTGACATGCCATGGGATTCATTAACAATCATGTAGGCATCAGACAAAGATTACACAGCACAAGCGTGGTGAGCTGCAGTGTTCATTGAATTTACATGCTGCTCAACATGCTTACATGTTTCCAAGCTTTTCAGTTTTCTGGCCTGCAGCAAGGTTGCCAGGCATGATACACTGCAGAAAATCATGAGCACACAATGTAAATACAACTCCTTGCATGTAGGCAAATGTATTATGTGAGCATGCATGGACAGCTTTTATGAAGTAAGGGGAAGTGAGTTATAAGAATTTAGATGCTGGGGGACATGAAACTAGAGAATATAGACAGAATACAATGTTAATACTACAGAGATAATTTCAAGGGAGGGTAAATATAAAAATGTATTCAGTTAATGCATGCTAATGGAAAGCCTTTTAGTACATCAACAGTCTAAGTTTATTACAGCAGTATTTAAAAACTGTCCGTAATTTTGTGCCTTTGTTCCCTTGTCTTTTTTTTGGCCTTGTCTTGATTTCTTTTACTTACAGGTTGAGAGGTATATGACAAGGAAGTAATTATGTTGATGTTCATACAACTGTCAAGAGTGCAATATCAATGTTTCTCAGCCAAGGAAACTGTTCCTGCTGCTCCTGTTGTTTTTTTAAAACATTGTCCTAGAATTGAAAAACACTATATATGTAAATATGCTATAGAAGCAATAACAGAATGCATGTGACACAAGAGTACTCACAGTACAACATTTCAGAATGCATGTGACACAGGAGTACTCAGAGCACAACATTACAGAATGCATGTGACATGGGAGTACTCACAGTGCAACATTACAGAATATATATGACACTGATACTCACAGCATGACATTACAGAATGCATGTGACACAGGAGTACTCACAACACGAAATTACTGGATGCATGTGACATGAGTACTCACAGCATGAAATTACAGCATGCATGTGATAGGAGTACTCACAGCATGACATTACAGGATGCATGTGACACAGGAGTACTCACAGCACAACATTACATAATGCATGTGACATGGGTACTCACAGCATGATATTAAAGAATGCATGTGACACAAGAGTACTCACAGCCAACATTACAGAATGCATGTGACACAGGGGTACTCACAGCATGACATTACAGGATGGATGTGCCACAGGGGTACTCACAGCATGACATTACAGGATGCATGTGACACAGGGGTACTCACAGCATAACATTACAGAATGCATGTGACAGGAGTACTCAGAGCACAATATTACAGAATGCATGTGACACGGGTACTCACAGCATGACATTACAGAATGCATGTGACACAGGAGTACTCAGAGCACAACATTACAGAATACATGTGACACAGGGGTACACACAGCATGACATTACAGAATGCATGTGACGCAGGAGTACTCACAGTACATTACAGAAGGCATGTGACACAGGGGTACTCACAGCATGACATTACAGAATGCATGTGACACAGGAGTACTCACAGCATGAAATTACAGGATGCATGTGACAGGAGTACTCACAGCACGACATTACAGGATGCATGTGACACAAGAGTACTCACAGCACAACATTACAGAATGCATGTGACACAGAGGTACTCACAGCATGACATTACAGAAAGCATGTGACACAAGACTACTCACAGCATGACATTACAAAAACATGTGACACAGGAGTACTCACAGCCAACATTACAGATGCATGTGACACAGGGGTACTCACAGCATGACATTACAGGATGTATCTGACACAGG
The DNA here is from genome assembly GCF_019279795.1 of Protopterus annectens. NCBI lineage: Eukaryota > Metazoa > Chordata > Ceratodontiformes > Protopteridae > Protopterus > Protopterus annectens. The sequence goes on from NC_056743.1 coordinate 1,054,836,583, forward strand.
GTTACTCACAGCATGACATTACAAAATGCATGTGACACAGGAGTACTCAGAGCACAACAGTACAGAATGCATGTGACACAGGAGTACTAACAGTGCAACATTACAGAATGCTTGGAACATGGATACTCACAGCATGACATTACAGAATGCATGTGACACAGGAGTACTCACAGCACAACATTACATAATGCATGTGACATGAGTAGTCACAGCATGAAATTACAGGATGCATGTGACAGGTGTACTCACAGCATGACATTACAGGATGCATGTGACACAGGAGTACTCACAGCACAACATTACATAATGCATGTGACACAGGGGTACTCACAGCATGACATTACAGGATGCATGTAACACAGGGGTACTCACAGCATAACATTACAGAATGCATGTGACAGGAATACTCAGAGCACAATATTACAGAATGCATGTGACACGGGTACTCACAGCATAACATTACAGAATGCATGTGACACAGGAGTACTCACAGCATGACATTACAGAATGCATGTGATGCAGAAGTACTCACAGTACATTACAGAAGGCATGTGACACAGGGGTACTCACAGCATGACATTACAGAATGCATGTGACACAAGAAAACTCACAGCATGAAATTACAGGTTGCATGTGACAAAAGTACTCACAGCACGACATTACATGATGCATGTGACACAGGAGTACTCACAGCACAACATTAGAGAATGCATGTGACACAGAGGTATTCACAGCATGACATTACAGAAAGCATGTGACACAAAACTACTCACGGCATGACATTACAAAAACATGTGACACAGGAGTACTCACAGCCAACATTACAGATGCATGTGACACAGGGGTACTCACAGCATGATATTACAGGATGCATGTGACACAGGGTTACTCACAGCATGACATTACAGAATGCATGTGACACAGGAGTATGCAGAGCACAATATTACAGCATGCATGTGACACAGGTACTCATAGCATGACATTACCGAATGCATGTGACACAGAAGTACTCATAGTATGACATTACAGAATGCATATGACACAGGAGTACTCGGAGCACAATATTACAGAATGCATATGATACAGGGGTACTCACAGCATGACATTACTGAATGCATGTGACACAGGAGTACTCACAATACATTACAGGATGCATGTGACACAGGAGTACTCACAACATGACATAACAGAAAGCATGTGACACAGTACTCAGAGCACAACATTACAGAATGCATGTGACACAGGGGTACTTACAGCATGACATTACAGAATGCATGTGACACAGGAGTACTCACAGCACAATATTACAGAATGCATGTGACTCAGGGGTACTCACAGCACGACATTACAAGATGCATGTAACACAGGAGTACTCACAGCACAACATTACAGAATGCATGTGACACAGCAGTAATCACAGCATGACATTACAGAATACATGTGACACAGGAGTACTCACAGCATGACATTACAGAATGCATGTGACACAGGAGTACTCAGAGCACAACATTACAGAATACATGTGACACACGAGTACTCACAGTGCAACATTACCGAATGCATGGAACATGGATACTCACAGCATGACATTATAGAATGCATGTGACACAGGAGTACTCACAGCACAACATTACATAATGCATGTGACATGAGTACTCACAGCATGAAATTACAGGATGCATGTGACAGGAGTACTCACAGCACGACATTACAGGATGCATGTGACACAGGAGTACTCACAGCATAACATTACATAATGCAGTGTGACATGGGTACTCACAGCATGACATTAAAGAATGCATGTGACACAGGAGTACTCACAGCAAGACATTACAGAAAGCATGTGACACAGGAGTACTCACAGCAAGACATTACAGAAAACATGTGGCACAGGAGTACTCATAGCCAACATTACAGAATGCATGTGACACAGGGGTACTCACAGCATGACATTACAGGATGCATGTGACACAGGGGTACTCACAGCATAACATTACAGAATGCATGTGACAGAAGTACTCAGAGCACACTATTACAGAATGCATGCGGCACGGGTACTCACAGCATGACATTACAGAATGCATGTGACACAGGAGTACTCACAGCATGACATTACAGAATGCATGTGATGCAGTAGTACTCACAGTACATTACAGAAAGCATGTGACACAGAGGTACTCACAGCATGACATTACAGAATGCATGTGACACAGGAGAACTCACAGCATGAAATTACAGGATGCATGTGACAGGAGTACTCACAGCATGACATTACATGATGCATGTGACACAGGAGTACTCACAGCACAGCATTACAGAATGCATGTGACACAGAGGTACTCACAGCATGACATTACAGAAAGCATGTGACACAAGACTACTCACAGCATGACATTACAAAAACATGTGACACAGGAGTACTCACAGCCAACATTACAGTGACACAGGGGTACTCACAGCATGATATTACATGATGTATGTGACACAGGGTTACTCACAGCATGACATTACAGAATGCATGTGACACAGGAGTACTCAGAGCACTACATTACAGAATGCATGTGACACAGGAGTACTCACAGTGCAACATTACAGAATGAATGTGACACGGATACTCACAGCATGACATTACAGAATGCATGTGAAACAGGAGTACTTACAGCATGAAATTACTGGGCACATGTGACATGAGTACTCAAAGCATGAAATTACAGGATGCATGTGACAGGAGTACTCACAGCATGACATTACAGGATGCAGGTGACACAGGAGTACTCACAGCACAACATTACATAATGCATGTGACAGGAGTACTCAGAGTACAATATTACAGAATGCATGTGGCACGGGTACTCACAGCATGACATTCAAGAATGCATGCAGCACAGGAGCACTCACAGCACAACATTACAGAATGCATGTGACACAGGGGTATCACAGCATGACATTACAAAATGCATGTGACGCAGGAGTACACACAGTACATTACAGAAGGCATGTGATACAGGGGTACTCGGGTACTCACAGCATGACATTACAGAATGCATGTGACACAGGAGTACTCACAGCATGAAATTACAGGATGCATGTGACAGGAGTACTCACAGCACGACATTACAGAATGCATGTGACACAGAGGTACTCACAGCATGACATTACAGAAAGCATGTGACACAAGACTACTCACGGCATGACATTACAAAAACATGTGGCACAGGAGTACTCACAGTCAACATTACAGATGCATGTGACACAGGGGTACTCACAGCATGATATTACAGGATGCATGTCACACAGGGTTACTCACAGCATGACATTACAGAATGTATGTCACACAGGAGTATACAGAGCACAATATTACAGCATGCATGTGACACGGGTACTCATAGCATGACATTTCCGAATGCATGTGACACAGAAGTACTCATAGTATGACATTACAGAATGCATGTGACACAGGAGTACTCGGAGCACAATATTACAGAATGCATGTGACACAGGGGTACTCACAGCATGACATTACTGAATGCATGTGACACAGGAGTACTCACAATACATTACAGGATGCATGTGACACAGGAGTACTCACAGCGCGACATTACAGGATGCATGTGACACAGGAGTACTCACAACATGACATAACAGAAAGCATGGGGCACAGTATTCAGAGCACAAGATTACAGAATACATGTGACACAGGGGTACTTACAGCATGACATTACAGAATGCATGTGACACAGGAGTGCTCACAGCACAATATTACAGAATGCATGTGACTCAGGGGTACTCACAGCACGACATTACCAGATGCATGTAACACAGGAGTACTCACAGCACAACATTACAGAATGCATGTGACACAGCAGTACTTGCAGCATGACATTACAGAATCCATGTGACACAGGGGTACTCAACGCATGACAGTGCAGAATGCATGTGATGCAGGAGTACTCACAGCAAAACATTACAGAAAGTATGTGACATAGGAGTACTCACAGCATGACATTACAGATTGCATGTGACACAGGAGTACTCAGAGCACAACATTACAGAATGTATGTGACACAGGAGTACTCACAGTGCAACATTACAGAATGCATGGAACATGGATACTCACAGCATGACATTACAGAATGCATGTGACACAGGAGTACTCACAGCACAACATTACATAATGCATGTGACATGAGTACTCACAGCATGAAATTACAGGATGCATGTGACAGGAGTACTCACAGCACGACATTATAGGATGCATGTGACACAGGAGTACTCACAGCACAACATTACATAATGCATGTGACATGGGTACTCACAGCATGACATTAAAGAATGCATGTGACACAGGAGTACTCACAGCAAGGCATTACAGAAAGCATGTGACACAGGAGTACTCACAGCCAACATTACAGAATGCATGTGACACAGTGGTACTCACAGCATGACATTACAGGATGCATGTGACACAGGGGTACTCACAGCATAACATTACAGAATGCATGTGACAGGAGTACTCAAAGCACAATATTAAAGAAATGCATGTGACACGGGTACTCACAGTATGACATTACAGAATGCATGTGACACAGGAGAACTCATAGCACAAAATTACAGGATGCATGTGACAGGAGTACTCACAGCACGACATTACATGATGCATGTGACACAGGAGTACTCACAGCACAGCATTACAGAATGCATGTGACACAGAGGTACTCACAGCATGACATTACATAATGCATGTGACAGGAGTACTCAGAGCACAATATTACAGAATGCATGTGACACGGGTACTCAATGCATGACATTACAGAATGCATGCAACACAGGAGTACTCACAGCACAACATTACAGAATGCATGTGACACAGGGGTACTCACAGCATGACATTACAGAATGCATGTGATGCAGGAGTACACACAGTACATTACAGAAGGCATGTGACACAGGGGTACTCACAGCATGACATTACAGAATGCAGGTGACACAGGAGTACTCACAGCATGAAATTACAGGATGCATGTGACAGGAGTACTCACAGCACGACATTACAGGATGCATGTGACACAGGAGTACTCACAGCACAGCATTACAGAATGCATGTGACACAGAGGTACTCACAGCATGACATTACAAAATGCATGTGACACAGGAGTACTCACAGCACAACATTACAGAATGCATGTGACACAGGGGTACTCACAGCATGACATTACAGAATGCATCTGATACAGGAGTACACACAGTACATTACAGAAGGCATGTGACACAGGGGTACTCACAGCATAACATTACAGAATGCATGTGACAGGAGTACTCAGAGCACAATATTACAGAATGCATGTGACACGGGAACTCACAGTATGACATTACAGAAAGCATGTGACACAGGAGTACTCACAGCATGACATTACAGAATGCATGTGATGCAGGAGTACTCACAGTACATTACAGAAGGCATGTGACAAAGGGGTACTCACAGCATGACATTACAGAATGCATGTGACACAGGAGAACTCACAGCACGAAATTGCAGAATGCATGTGACAGGAGTACTCACAGCACGACATTACATGATGCATGTGACACAGGAGTACTCACAGCACAGCATTACAGAATGCATGTGACACAGAGGTACTCACAGCATGACATTACAGAAAGCATGTGACACAAGACTACTCACAGCATGACATTACAAAAACATGTGACACAGGAGTACTCACAGTCAACATTACAGTGACACAGGGGTACACAGCATGATATTACAGGATGTATGTGACACAGGGTTACTCACAGCATGACATTACAGAATACATGTGACACAGGAGTACTCAGAGCACAACATTACAGAATGCATGTGACCCAGGAGTACTCACAGTGCAACATTACAGAATGAATGCAACACGGATACTCACAGCATGACATTACAGAATGCATGTGACACAGGAGTACTCACAGCATGAAATTACTGGACGCATGTGACATGAGTACTCACAGCACGAAATTACAGGATGCATGTGACAGGAGTACTCACAGCATGACATTACAGGATGCATGTGACACAGGAGTACTCACAGCACAACATTACATAATGCATGTGACAGGAGTACTCAGAGCACAATATTACAGAATGCATGTGACACGGGTACTCACAGCATGACATTACAGAATGCATGCGACACAGGAGTACTCACAGCACAACATTACAGAATGCATGTGACACAGGGGTACTCACAGCATGACATTACAGAATGCATGTGATGCAGGAGTACACACAGTACATTACAGAAGGCATGTCACACAGGGGTACTCACAGCATGACATTACTGAATGCATGTGACACAGGAGTACTCACAATACATTACAGGATGCATGTGACACAGGAGTACTCACAGCGTGACATTACAGGATGCATGTGACACAGGAGTACTCACAACATGACATAACAGAAAGCATGTGACACAGTATTCAGAGCACAAGATTACAGAATGCATGTGACACAGGGGTACTTACAGCATGACATTACAGAATGCATGTGACACAGGAGTACTCACAGCCCGATATTACAGAATGCATGTGACTCAGGGGTACTCACAGCATGACATTACAAGATGCATGTAACACAGGAGTACTCACAGCACAACATTACAGAATGCATGTGACACAGCAGTACTCGCAGCATGACATTACAGAATGCATGTGACACAGGGGTACTCACAGCATGACATTACAAAATGCATGTGATGCAGGAGAACTCACAGCAAAACATTACAGAAAGTATGTGACACAGGAGTACTCACAGCATGACATTACAGAATGCATGTGACACAGGAGTACTCAGAGCACAACATTACAGAATGCATGTGACACAGGAGTACTCACAGTGCAACATTACAGAATGCATGGAACATGGATACTCACAGCATGACATTACAGAATGCATGTGACACAGGAGTACTCACAGCACAACATTACATAATGCATGTGACATGAGTACTCACAGCATGAAATTACAGGATGCATGTGACAGGAGTACTCACAGCACGACATTACAGGATGCATGTGACACAGGAGTACTCACAGCACAACATTACATAATGCATGTGACATGGGTACTCACAGCATGACATTAAAGAATGCATGTGACACAGGAGTACTCACAGCAAGGCATTACAGAAAGCATGTGACACAGGAGTACTCACAGCCAACATTACAGAATGCATGTGACACAGTGGTACTCACAGCATGGCATTACAGGATGCATGTGACACAGGGGTACTCACAGCATAACATTACAGAATGCATGTGACAGGAGTACTCAGAGCACAATATTACAGAATGCATGTGACACGGGTACTCACAGTATGACATTACAGAATGAATGCGACAAGGATACTCACAGCATGACATTACAGAATGCATGTGACACAGGAGTACTCACAGCATGAAATTACTGGACGCATGTGACATGAGTACTCACAGCACGAAATTACAGGATGCATGTGACAGGAGTACTCACAGCACGACATTACATGATGCATGTGACACAGGAGTACTCACAGCCCAGCATTACAGAATGCATGTGACACAGAGGTACTCACAGCATGACATTACAGAAAGCATGTGACACAAGACTACTCAGAGCATGACATTACAAAAACATGTGACACAGGAGTACTCACAGCCAACATTACAGTGACACAGGGGTACACAGCATGATATTACAGGATGTATGTGACACAGGGTTACTCACAGCATGACATTATAGAATGCATGTGACACAGGAGTACTCAGAGCACAACATTACAGAATGCATGTGACCCAGGAGTACTCACAGTGCAACATTACAGAATGAATGCGACACGGATACTCACAGCATGACATTACAGAATGCATGTGACACAGGAGTACTCACAGCATGAAATTACTGGACGCATGTGACATGAGTACTCACAGCACGAAATTACAGGATGCATGTGACAGGAGTACTCACAGCATGACATTACAGGATGCATGTGACACAGGAGTACTCACAGCACAACATTACATAATGCATGTGACAGGAGTACTCAGAGCACAATATTACAGAATGCATGTGACACGGGTACTCAAAGCATGACATTACAGAATGCATGCAACACAGGAGTACTCACAGCACAACATTACAGAAAGCATGTGACACAGGGGTACTCACAGCATGACATTACAGAATGCATGTGATGCAGGAGTACACACAGTACATTACAGAAGGCATGTGACACAGGGGTACTCACAGCATGACATTACAGAATGCAGGTGACACAGGAGAACTCACAGCATGAAATTACAGGATGCATGTGACAGGAGTACTCACAGCACGACATTACAGGATGCATGTGACACAGGAGTACTCACAGCACAGCATTACAGAATGCATGTGACACAGAGGTACTCACAGCATGACATTACAAAATGCATGCGACACAGGAGTACTCACAGCACAACATTACAGAATGCATGTGACACAGGGGTACTCACAGCATGACATTACAGAATGCATCTGATACAGGAGTACACACAGTACATTACAGAAGGCATGTGACAGGAGTACTCAGAGCACAATATTACAGAATGCATGTGACACGGGAACTCACAGTATGACATTACAGAATGCATGTGACACAGGAGTACTCACAGCATGACATTACAGAATGCATGTGATGCAGGAGTACTCACAGCACGAAATTGCAGAATGCATGTGACAGGAGTACTCACAGCACGACATTACATGATGCATGTGACACAGGAGTACTCACAGCACAGCATTACAGAATGCATGTGACACAGAGGTACTCACAGCATGACATTACAGAAAGCATGTGACACAAGACTACTCACAGCATGACATTACAAAAACATGTGACACAGGAGTATTCACAGTCAACATTACAGTGACACAGGGTTACACAGCATGACATTACAGGATGTGTGTGACACAGGGTTACTCACAGCATGACATTACAGAATGCATGTGACACAGGAGTACTCAGAGCACAACATTACAGAATGCATGTGACCCAGGAGTACTCACAGTGCAACATTACAGAATGAATGCGACACGGATACTCACAGCATGACATTACAGAATGCATGTGACACAGGAGTACTCACAGCATGAAATTACTGGACGCATGTGACATGAGTACTCACAGCACAAAATTACAGGATGCATGTGACAGGAGTACTCACAGCATGACATTACAGGATGCATGTGCCACAGGAGTACTCACAGCACAACATTACATAATGCATGTGACAGGAGTACTCAGAGCACAATATTACAGAATGCATGTGACACAGGTACTCACAGCATGACATTACAGAATGCATGCGACACAGGAGTACTCACAGCACAACATTACAGAATGCATGTGACACAGGGGTACTCACAGCATGACATTACAGAATGCATGTGATGCAGGAGTACACACAGTACATTACAGAAGGCATGTGACACAGGGGTACTCACAGCATGACATTACAGAATGCATGTGACACAGGAGTACTCACAGCACGAAATAACAGGATGCATGTGACAGGAGTACTCACAGCACGACATTACAGGATGCATGTGACACAGGAGTACTCACAGCACAAGATTACAGAATGCATGTGACACAGAGGTACTCACAGCATGACATTACAGAAAGCATGTGACACAAGACTACTCACAGCATGACATTACAAAAACATGTGACACAGGAGTACTCACAGTCAACATTACAGATGCATGTGACACAGGGGTACTCACAGCATGATATTACAGGATGCATGTGACACAGGGTTACTCACAGTATGACATTACAGAATGCATGTGACACAGGAGTACTCAGAGCACAATATTACAGCATGCATGTGACACGGGTACTCATAGCATGACATTACCGAATGCATGTGACACAGAAGTACTCATAGTATGACATTACAGAATGCATGTGACACAGGAGTACTCAGAGCACAATATTACAGAATGCATGTGACACAGGGGTACTCACAGCATGACATTACAGAATGCATGTGACACAGGAGTGCTCACAGCATGACATTACAGAATGCATGTGACACAGCAGTACTCGCAGCATGACATTACAGGATGCATGTGACACAGGAGTACTCACAGCATGACATTACAGAATGCATGTGACACAGGAGTACTCACAGCAAGACATTACAGAAAATATGTGACCCAGGAGTACTCACAGCATGACATTACAGAATGCATGTGACACAGGAGTACTCACCCTACATTACAGAATGCATGTGACAAGAGTAATCACAGCATGACATTACAGAATGCATGTGACACAGGAGTGCTCACTGTACAACATTACAGAATGCATATGACACAGGAGTACTCACAGCATGACATTACAGAATGCATGTACCACAGCAGTACTCACAGTACAGCATTACAAAATGCATGTGACACAAGAGTATTCACAGCATGACATTACGGAATGCATGTGACACAGGAGTACTCAGAGCACAATATTATAGAATGCATGTGACTCAGGGGTACTCACAACACGGCATTAATGAATGCATGTAACACAGGATTACTCCCAGTACAACATTACAAAATGTATGCGACACAGGAGTACTCACAGCATGACATTACACAATGCATGTGACACAGGAGTTTTCCAGCACAACATTACAGAATGCATGTGACACAGGAGTACTCACAGCATAACATTACAGAATGCATGTGACACAGGAGTACTCACACTACAACATTACAGAATGCATGTGACAGGAGTAATCACAGCATGACATTACAGAATGCATGTGACACAGGAGTACTCAGAGCACAATATTACAGAATGCATGTGACACAGGGGTACTCACAGCATGACATTACAGAATGCATGTGACACAGGAGTGCTCACAGCATGACATTACAGAATGCATGTGACACAGGAGTATTCACAGTATAACATTACAGAATGTATGTGACACAGGACTACTCACAGCATGACATTACAGAATGCATGTGACACAGCAGTACTCACAGCACAACATTTTTTGAACAAATGTTTCTCTGGCATGATGCTACAAAATTACTTTAAATGTCTATCTCAAAAGTACAAAATGAAAATAACTTCATGCAGTGTTGTTCGTGTAACATCAGTACATTCATAGAATGTTGCCCTTTGCTGGAATCGAATAGCAACCTGTTTAATTCCACTGATTAACAGTATGTGTATGAATCACATATGCCACACTGAAGTCTTAATTCTGTCAGACTCCACCTATGTGAAGTCATTACATCATATGATCGTGTTGCAATTTGTATGAGATAAAAGGGATGGGTGAGGTTTTTCCCACTACAATTGTACACAGTACAACATTGTAAGCATACAGTCACAGTCAATGTGTGTTTTGAACACTTGAATACGTGATGACAGAAGTTACATGGTATTGTGAAAAATGACCATGCCATAGGGTACTTTCTTTAAAAGGCTATTGCTGTAAGTGTCTTTATCAAAGAATATTGCCTGCCACTAATAGTTTCATAGGTGTGTACTAGGTTAATGACCCTGGAGCCTTTACAAACCTAGCCCATGGAAGTCCCCTGTTATCATGCTGCCTGACGTTAGTTCCCAGTGCCTCTATCAAGTAGACCCACTGGAGTGATTCCGGGGGTGAACTTTCTATTACCCAACCACTCATCAAGATTTCTCTTGAAGAGGGAAAGTGAGGTGCTCTGCTTGCCATGTATGGGAAGTCTATTCCAGAGCATGAGCAGTTTCTGGGTGAGAAACCTGTCCCTCCAGCATATTCTGTTGATTGTGGTAATGAGGTTGAGGTCTCTGGAGCATCTGGTGTGGAGGGATTGGGATTTCCTTAGATGTAACATTTCTAACAGAGCTGGGTCAGACATGGCCTCGTAAACCAAGCAGAGACAGCCTCTAAGTAGGCGATATGAGACAGAGAATAGCTGAAGTCTTTTGAGTCTGTCTATGCAGGGCATGTGTTTAATGCCTAGGATCCTCTTAATGAGATACTTCTGTGGCCTCTCCAGCTGTTGCAGGTGTTTGGTGAGGTACATGGCAAATGGGTCATTATACTCAATGATTGGTCTAATGAAGGAAGAGTAGAGAGAGAAGATGACCTCTTTCTTCCTGGATGCAAAACCCTTGGTAATGAGATGTGCCATGTAGAAGGACTTTCTGACCACAGTGGCAATGTGGTGGTTGAAGGAGAGATTGCTGTCAACCGGCATCCCCAGATCTCTTATAATGCCTTCAGTGTTCAGTGGGCTCCCATCGATGTGGTAATTAGTGGGAACTGAGTTTTTTCCAAAGGGGATGAAGATGCATTTTTTTTCATTAAGCTTAAAGCCATGGTTTTGATACGAGTCATTGGTCTCAGTGAGGGCTTTCTGTAGGATGTCTGCATCACTTGGGGAGTTAATAATTGCTCCCAGCTTGCAGTCATCTGTGAACATGGTCAGCCAAAGTCCCTTTATGTTGGCCTGAACTTCTTAGAAGTAGATGCCAAAAAGGAGAGGACCCAGGACCGATCCTTGTGGGACTCCATTCATGACTGGTCAGCAGTCTGACTTGGAGTCCGCTACTTTCACACTTTGTGTTCTATCTGTGAGCCAGTTTGTAACCCACTTAGTGATATAGGGGTTGATGCCTAGTTTGGTGAGTTTATCAATGATTCCCGAGTGAGGAATGGTATGAAAGGCCTTGGCCAGATCGAGGTAGGCTGTATGCACTGCCTTACCTTCATCCACAGCCCTGGTGACTGACTCAAAGAAGTCAACCAAGTTGAGCAGGTATGATCTCCCTTTCACAAAGCCAAATTGTGTGGGGTTTAGAGTTTTGAGATTTCCTATATCTTTGTTAATCAGTTCCATTATGATGCACTCCATAGCTTTACATACCAGACTCATCAGGCTAATGGGGAATTCCAAGGGTCTGTAGTCACTCCCCCTTTATGGAGATGGATGACTATAGCAGTACACCATTCGGTAGGGACAAAGCTTGAGGTAAGGCTGTGACTGAACAGGGTGCACAGATGTGGTGCCAGTTCCCTTTGTAGTTCATGTAGAACACAGCCAGGGATATTATTGGGTCCCTTGGACAATACAGCTTTAACCTGCACTGCAGTAATGCTGGGTGCCTGGCATTGTTTTGGACTTAAGAAAAGTAAGTATTTTTTTTCTTAAATAATGCCATTGTATAATAGCAATAACCAACTCAGTCATTGTGGTATATTAAAATTTACCCACGGTTGGCTTTATTTAATCACTCAGGATTCGCCCTCGTGATTAAACCATGCCAACCTTGGGTGAATAAAGCAATAACCGATGATGTGGTGTGGTATATTGAAGATTTACCCATGATTGGTGTGGTTTAATTAATTAATTAATTTATTTATTTCCAGTTTGTTGACTGGGAAAGTCCACTGGGCCCAGTGTGCAGATTTTCAGTGGTGGCCCGGGGAGAAAAGCTCCGACAAGCAAAATGCAGTAAAGATTTATGATACAAGTAAAAAGTTAAAAAAAAAAAAGCTGTATACAGTTAACTTATTCTTAATACCCATACTAGATTATTTACAATAAAGAAAGGTATATTTACAAAAGTATGCGTACAATATTGACATAGGAAGAACAAGTAAAATCTTACATAGGAAATACAAGTAAAAGTAAAAAAGCTGTATACAGTTAACTTATTCTTAATACATATACTAGATTATTTACAAAAGTATGTGTACAATCGTGACATAGGAAGAACATTTCTGATTATAGGAATCATGAGGGCGAAGCCCGAGTAATTAAATAAAGCCAACCGTGGGTAAATTTCAATATACCGCAACCACAGAGTCGGTTATTGCTATTAAACAATGACATTATTTAAAAAAAAAAAAAATACTTTTCTTAAATAATGCCTTTGTATAACGGCGCATTACTGTTCCTCCACTGGTTGTGGTACACTGCTTCCTTGTTTTGATGTACTGAGCATGCATATGGGACTTGCATCCAATGCATACCCAGTACATCAATGCTTTGAAATGGAAGCAACGAGAAAAGAAAGTCGCCATTGCTCTGTTTTTTTTTTTTTTTTTTCATTTGATTAAAAAAATGTTTTGAGGAATTTATACCAATGGAAAAAAAGTCCGGGCAACCAGACTTTTTTTCCATTGGTATAGTGTGGGATTTACAACGGGCACACTGGCCAATCAGTGTACACGTTTTAGAATATCAATGGGGGGGGGGGTCATTGTATAATCTTCAATATACCACACCACATTGTCGGTTATTGCTTAAATATGCATTTCACATAACATAGGCTTGATCACTGTTTATTCTATTTTTTTTTTTTGTATACTTGTTATCATTGATGATCCCACCAGTGGCACTGTAGAACTCCTGCCACCCGAGGTCAGAGTATTGGTAGCCTCTGATGATGATGGTGGCAATGAAGAGGGCCAGTCTAGGGGTGTTGAGGATCAGTCTGACATTGAGGTGGTGACTCCAATATCTCCCGTGCCTATTTCAGATACAGTCAGTATGCCTGTGCATAGCCATGACACATAGACCCCAGACAGTGGACAGTTGAGGGGATAGCTAATGCTTGGTTACTCAGAACCTTCCTTTAATGTAAATGTATTGCAAAATAAATGCTTTTAATCATTGTTCATCCTAAGCTTTGTGTGCCTCTGTAATTGTTGGCCATTACAGTATTTCTGTTACTGTTTTTACTCATGCAGTCAAAGTAACTGTTTAAGTCTTGCATATTGTTATACTTGTGCAAATAATGCTCGCTGATATGTGTACAGTGGCCAGCTAAAATGCTTGATGTACATTATTGGGTAAAGTAGATTAAAGTAATGTGGTAACTCCAGTTGCAGAACTGGCTGATTCTCCACAGTCATTTTTACAGCCGGTTTCCACACAAGAAAGTTGGCAGGAGTACTCAGAGGTGGCCTGTTGTCCACCCTGCCACTGACGCAACATGACATATTTGTGGAGCCATCATGGAGGAACATGCTCATTCTACCAGGTCCTCAGATGAGAGTGAGTACTTAACATTTTGCATTCTGATGGGTCAGATTGCCTGAACCATGTGGGTGACACCATGGACAGGATGAATGATGTACTAGATCAAGGAATGTCTGTAATGGAACATCTTTGAGGGAGGGTTGGCATCCATGTGGCTATAGAGCTACTACATCATACAGTGTTAGCCAACATGCCCATGAAAGATTCTGTTCCAGTAGTAGCACTACTTCCACCACTCCACCAATGATTGCAGTCTCTATACCTAGATGTGGTAGGCCATGTGGTGATGGTCCTGGACATAGCCATGATGAGACCACATCCAGGAGACATCATTTATGTTTTGGTAGCACCCATAATTCTAGCAAGGTCCATGGAACTAACAGTGCATCATTTTTTTAATATTTGTATGTGATAGGGATGTTATTCTTCCTTTTAAGTATTCAGTGTATGCTATACTTTGCCTCTTAGCCAGAGGCATGGCATATTGTGCATGCCTATATTGCATTGGCAACTGGTAGTTCTCTCTCATACTCCTCATCTGTATCTGCTGGAGCTTTTGACTTTGCCTGTGGTACTAGGAACTGTGGTCCTGTCCCTAGTTGTCTTTAATGATGCTCTTTTCTGAGAATGATATTGTGTAAATGAAACAAACTGTGAGCATTTTGGCAGAAGTTTCTGGGTTGTACTGCAGGGTACCTCCTGATGTGCCTAGACACCAGAACCTTGATTTGATCAAGCTGAATATACGTTCAATGATATTCCTATTTTGGACATGGGCACCATTGTATCCTTGCTCGGTGGGGTTGTGTGAGTTTCTCATGGGTGTCATGAGCCATGGTTCCAGTGCATAACCTACTCCCCCCCACTAGATCTCTTTGTGGAAAGTGACACTAGCAAACCTTGTGTGCAGCTCACAGGTGTGCCACATGTGTAAGTCGTGAAAACTGCCTAGATTACCAGCACAGACACTGTAGCTGATCCTTTGGGCATTACTGACAACCTTGCAGTATATACAGTGGTGGCTTTTTCTGTCAATGTACCTCCTGCCCTGTTCACTAGGATGGACTTTTATTTCTGTGTGTGTGCAATCTATGGCCCCCAGAACTTCAGGATAGTGTGCTATTGCATAAAATTCCTGCATGGTTCTTTCTGTCTCCTGTGGGGTGCATGAGAAATAGCTATGCTCCCTTTCATGTTTTAGCATTGCATTTAGAAACTGATGTAACATTCTGGAAGATGAGGCCTGTGACACCCCTAATATATCCCCTTTGGGTCTCTAGTACCAGTAGCTAGTATATATAATGCTACACATACCTTTGTTTCCACTGGAATGGGTTCTCCATGATTTCCCTGGAGCCTCAGGTGAGGGTTGGTGAGGTTGTATATTTCCTCTAGCGGTTCCCTGTCCACACAGTATGATTCTACAATTTCTTTGTCATGCAGTCCATGATAATTCAAATGAAGTCTATGCATTGGGCAGCCCAGTGGTGCAGCAGTAAACGTCACCTCACAAGAGGTTCTCTGGTTCGATTCTTGGCTGGGGTGCCTTCTGTGTGGAGTTTACATGTTCTCCCTGCATTCAAGTGGGTTTCCTCTGGGTACTCCAGTTTCCTCCCACAATCCAAAGACATGCATTCTGAAGCATTTCTCCCTGGGCCTCTGCTGAAAATAGGCTCTGTCCTGGTTGGACTTTCCCGGCAACAAAATGATAAATAAATAAATAAATTAAAAAAATAAATAAATAAATATCCTTCTTCTTTTTGGCCGAGGTCTGGTTGCAGAAGCACCTCAAGTTAAATCCTTATGCACATACAGGTTTATAATAGCAGCAGCAACTGCTAACCTATTTTTTTTTCTAAGCGTAATCATTGCTGTACTCCAAAAAGCTTGGGTTTCAGAGCAAATGGCTGCACTGAGTGTACGACTGCTTTATAGTTTCCTGAATAGCTCTGCTGTGTTGGCTTGTTTAATTATCATGTATTTCATCTACTTATGCTGTAATTAGCATATGAAATAGCATGCTACTGTGTGCGCAGCTTAGCGTACCACATACATGATAACTGGACTTAGTGTAGCCATTAATGAATCCGACTCATGGTCTTTTCCTCCAATAACTGGAACAAACTGACTGTAGTTCTCAAACCAGAAGTCCCTGTTAAACTTTTTTTCCATCCTAGTCAATATTTATTTATATAGAAATGAGAACTAGATGTTCATTTTGTTAAAGAAACCAGAATTAATGGAGACTTCATGGCTTACTCAAACATTGTAGCATGCACTTTGCCTGATCTTCAGAAGAATAATGCTAGATTTTTCAGTACATGGGAAAACTGAGAAAGTGTCACTACTTCCTTTGATACTGAGACGTTCAGATAAGATAGCAAATAGATGAAGGCAAACAGAATCTAATGAACAGCATTTTTTACAGTGTCCTCCTTCTACAAAGAGAGTCAACAAGAAGAAGAAAGGAAATCAGAAATAGAATTAAGTAAAACATTTCCAGTGACTAGTGCAACTCTACTAAATGAGAAGGAAAGATAGATTTCTGTTGACCATGTCATTATGGAAATGAACACTAGTGATATAAGTTATGCTATCTTCAGACTAAATGCTAAAGGCACTGTTTCTATCACCTCAGATAAAACTGCTGCTCTATAATATTTGCAATTTGAGTTCTGTAACATTAAAATATACTGTCACACTTTAACACTGCATCAATACAAAAATCTGTTACGTTTTGATTCATACCATGGCCCAATATATTTAGAGTGTCTCCTCAGTGATGTTACTTTATGGATCTTTCATACTGTTTAATGGATGGGTTTCCGTGTCTGCCTATAATACCATCCATTAAAGTCTATGAACACATTTCACGTTTTCCCTGAGTTGGTGTCACTGAGATCAAAGATTATTTATAAACTTCAATGGTATCAGTGAGGGGAAAACAAATTTAACAAGTATTCCTTTCAGTAAACAGAAGATGGAAAATATTTGCCAATCAGGAAAAAATGCTAATCAGCTCTTTATGCACCATATAACATGATGTGAAAAGGTAGGTCACTCAGTGTGACAGTACACTTTAAACAACATTCAGACAGATTTACTAAGTCAAGGGTTCAGCTTTATACATTCAAAATGAGAAAAAAATAACCATTGCCCTTACTGAATTATGACTTTTTACAACAAAGTTAGAATTGAACTTTTTTAAGTAACATTCTTGATCCAGAAATGGATAATACCATCAGGAGAAGAAAAGGCACCTTCAACCCTCCATTAAATCAAGCCAGATTATTGTTTGATGAAGCTTATGTGAAGGGCATACATGAATGATTGCAAAAACATCCTATTTTTAATTTTTTCAATCTAACTAATAAACAAAAGCCTGAGCTTGATGAACTTGTGTTCAGTAATAAAGCTAGGGTAATGAAGGTAGCTTAGAGTAGGGGAATCGTGCTGGTGGACACAGTGCAATACTTTTCCAATGCTGAAGTCTTGTTATGTGACAAAGATTACTATGAGGAGATGATTTTGTTTAACATTAACAGAACTTACAAAATATTGGCAATGATTTAATGGATCTCTTCACAGAGAAGAGATTGAAAATGAAACTGTCTGAATTTTTTACAGCAGACAACACCATTATACCTAGTTCTTTTTCAGAATTCCTAAAATACATTAACCCATTGAGAGGCCTCTAAGGCTCATTGTTTCAGGCAAAGGTTCCAAAACTGCACCAGTAGCAATTCTGAAAAAATAATTGCTCAATGGTGTAGCACAAAAGAGCAAATCTTTTTTTTAAGAAACTCATGCATCCTATCAGACATGTTAAGAAATGAAGACTTGTATGGGAATTGTTGGCTTGTGACAATGGATATCAATGATCTATGTAATGTTGCCCATAGCATAAAGGTTTGTAAATGATCAGAAGCCTGCTAAAATATATTCAAATCAATAACTGCATTTCTGAATTACTCTTTCTGAGTTGCTTGAGGTCATTTTAATTATTAACAAAGGTTCCTTGACTTTGTTAACTTCAATGCCCTGGACCATCTGATTGACACCCCCACAGGGGGTGCCAACATCCTGGATTTGGTGCTTACAAATATGGGGGGCACTGTAGCCACCCCACTGTGAGGTTTTCCCTGGTGAGATCTGACCATAAATCAGTCTCATTCAAAGTAACTATCATACCTGACCACCCCCTAGCAACAACTAAACTAAAATAACTTCTGTAAAGCAGATTATAACTTCTTACGGTATGGTATAAATTGTTTCACTGCACCCCTCCAGATGGAATTGGCAACTATGCTGAGTTCTACACCAATGCTTTATATAAGCACCTGTATAACTGCATTGACTTGTCCATGTCCAATAGGAGCAAAACAAGCTCCTCAAGAAAGCTCAAACCTGCCTGGTAGACAACTGCCATTAACAGACTTTACAATAAGAGGAAGAAATTGCTGTCACCCAGCTAGGTATCAACCCTGATATCATTATATTTGTTGCTAACTGGCTCACTGATGGAACACACATAGTCAAAATGGGGAATCCACCTCCAACAGAAGACCTTTAACCAGTGGTGTTGCACAGGGATCAGTCCTGGGACCTCTACTATTTGGAATATATTTCTCTGACGTACAAGCAAAAACTAAGGGTATGTGGCTGACAAAGTTTGCTGATGACTGCAAACTGGGAGCAGTCATAGAATCTCCAAATTATGTCAACATCTTATGGGATTGTCTTACAGAAACAAATGATCGGTGCCAAAGTCATGGCCTTAAACTCAATGCAAAAAAATGCATCATCATCCCTTTCGGTAAGAGCGATGTTCATGCTAACTACCACATGAATAGCAACACCTTAAGTACACACTCAGTGGTGAGAGATGTGGGCACACAGGTTGGCAGCAATCTTACCTTTGATCACCATGTCTCTACAGTGGTAAGAAGGGCATTTTATATTGCTCATCTCATTAGTAAGGGCATTGCCTCCAGAAAAAAAGAAATTATAACTTTCCTGTGCTCTTTACTCACCAGCCAATAACTGAGTATAACATCCCTTTTGGTATGAACCTTTCCAAGCACCTGCAGCAATTGGAGAAACCACAAATGTTCCTCACAAGGAAAATTCAAAGTATTCAGCATCTGTCTTATGTGGATCATCTGAAGTCACTGCCACTTTATTCTGTTTCATACAGACTACTCAGAGGCAATATCTGCCTTGCATATAAGTCAATCACTGACCCTTCTTTATTGGAAATATTGCATATCCACAAGTTAAATGGCACAGGGGTTACTCACTCTAAGGACCTTAACCTGGTAAGTGACATTAATAGAACCTGATGGAGGGACAGATTTGTCTCCCAGAGGTTACCACACCTTTGGAATAGACTCCCACTTCATGTCAAACAGAGCACTTCATTGGCCATCTTCAAATGCAATATGGATGATTGGATGGGTAGTCATATATTCACCCTGGGGGTTCCACCTGTGTCCCTCTTGGACAGGGGCATTAGGTGCTGATGGTGGAAATAAGGTAGAACTTGGCTAGGCTTGTATGGGTCCTAGGGCCATTAGACAGGTAACTTCTTATGATCCTAGGAACATTTTGTTTCCTTTAATAAGAGGTTCTGCAGATAAATTGAAGGGGTGGCAATGGGAACAACAGTTTCTCCCACCTTCAATAATTTACTATTTTCTTCTCGTGAAAAATAATGCAGTCTACAAATTGCATGTTTGGAAGTAGAAAAAGGTTTTCCTTTGATGTTTGCCGAAGAGTTTCAGCAAACAGTTGTTTTTTTTTTTCCATTCACCAAAACTACCTCCTGCAAGTTGACATGAATTCTTTTAAGACACACTGGACTTTGGTGAACAATTATATAGACTTTCTAGATGTTTCTTATTGATCTGCATACAATGAAGGTTGCCTTAAATGTATTCATTTTAGAAAGCCTGCCAACAGCAGCTCATTCACTCATTTCTTCATGTTTGTAGTTGTCATGCTAAATTTGTTAAATAAAACATTTTGAGAAAGTAGGCTATTACAATGTTGAGGCTTACTTCTGATGACTGGAATTTCAGTGAGGAGATGGAAGCAGTAAAACATGTTCTTAGACGGATCGTATAGTACTGCTGCTGTAATATACAACAGTTTTAATGGGAGTAAAACAGATGCACACATAATTTGTTCCAATCATTAAAGTAAATATACAAAGGAGGGTTAGTTAAAGGGAGAAATTCAATTTTAGCCACATATAAGAGAAGAAGCTTGGTGGATGAAGAAAAGTAGAAGATGAAGTCCAAAATATAAAAATGAGCAACTAACTCAAATCATCAAGACAAGTATAAAGCATATTTCATGTCTACTAACTTCCAAACAACTTTCACAAACAATGCTTCATCAGGTATTAAACAATTACAACCATTAATCCATATATAACATCATGCCATATTCCATTATAACCTAATGCTATTGGTTGGTCAATTAAATACATAAATATAATGTCTACAGACACAAATTCTATCTTATAGTGAATTAGTATATAGCTTCTAATAAAAATATATCATAATATTGAATGCATATGCCTCAATTTTAAAACCGGTTTCAAAGTAACCATGTCTTTCAAACCAAGATGGGTGCCTTCTCTAAGCTATTTATCCAATGATACTTGGCATTCCCCATTTTAGTGCATAGGTCCCTATCACTCTTGTTTTCAAAAAGAACTTGTAATACCATAAACTTAAAAATATGTGTTGCATCAGTCTCTGAAATATATTTAAAAAGAACATTTGTTGTAACGTGTCATCTAACGTCAGATGCATAATCCTATATGCTTTTTTTAACTTATGATTAGTTTTACCTGTGCAATACACTGAACAGCAGCTACATGGTGCTAGACAGACAATATTCTTTGAATCACAATCAACATAAGTTTTGCATGAATAGGTAATAGTTTTTACCAGATGTCTAAAACAGTTATCTTTTAGAATATATTTACAAAAATTACATTCACTACATGAAAAAGTGTCTATTCTCTGACTGAACCTATTACGAATAATAATATTTTATTCTTTGTAACACAATAGGTGTTTCAATTTGCTTGTTCTCTTATAACCAAACACTGGGATTCATTGTGAAGCCTACATGATGTTTATGTATAAGTGCAGTAAGCTGCAGTACTAATTGCATATGCATGCTGCTCATTTATGACCAGCAATAATGGCAGACAAAATAGTGGCAGGCAAAGAACCATGTTGAGCAGCACAAGCACACACAGTAAACCAACAGGCTTGCCTATGGGCAAACCTGTTCAGCGTGCTCATGCAGGCAGTGCAAAGAGGTATATAGGACAAATAATGCAAACTCTACCAGGCAGAGAAAGTCTACTGAGTGCAGTGTGCACACAAATCCAAGATACGAATACAGACATAAGTAAAATGGGAGGGTAGACAGCAAGGGTAACTACAATTAAAGGGTTACCTGGAAAATATCCACAGAAATCAAAGATATGAATACAGAAAAATATAAGAGGGGAGGGTCAAATGTTCAAATTGTACTTAGATTATTTAAATGTGCCTATGTCGGAAAGCCAATTTTGTAATATAAAATTATGCAATACGCATGTCATAATAATTAATGGTGGTCACACTTCCTGAGCAATTATATGCAAATAAAATAGACATGATAGCATAGGATGTGAGAGTTACACAGTGTAACATTGTAACAGAGGAGCATAAATAAGATATAAACATGATTAACATGCTGAGTTGATATGACAGCAGACAGTACATACATTAGGAGATATTTGCATAGCCTGCATTTCATCACTATAACATGTTTGAAAATAAGGAAGGCTCATAAGCCACAATCAACTCTTTCAAAAATCCAACCCATCTCATTAGTGTTACCACTGAGATGTGTATAAAGTGCAGATGCTACTGAGATAGACATTAGAATAGAGGAATATGCAGGAAGGAAGTGGGAGAGAACCATAGTTATTCACATGTTCACATCATAAATAATGTAGACAGAATTTGCTGAATGTGGGTTGTCACCACACCAAGAATAGGTGACAATAGAATAATTTTGTAGAGCCAATTGTGTCAACTCAAGTGTGTCAAGATGACACATATGTGAAGTGGAGAGCTATGTATGGGTCTTTTTTGTGGGAGAGGCATCCATTTTTATTTTTTTACTTTCAGAGACAGAGCAATGTTGGGAAATGGACTTAAGAATGTGAGGGTGAAGTAGGTAGGGTTGGTAAAGAAACAGGCACAAGCACACAGGACATATAATACAGGCAGGGATGGTGATGGGCACAAAAGGTTGGGGGACACCATGATTGCGGATAGATAGGGGGACATCTGAGCACCCACATTAAGCCTGAGAACAGTAAGAATCTAGTCCTCACCCTCACAGCTGTCATCACTGTCTCCTGTGTTACTGGCATCATCTTTGCAATACAATGAAGCATCTTTTGTATACAGCCAATGTTGGCACTGAGGCCCCTTTCCATAATACCGTCACCAGCCCTGTCAGCTCTTGGCAGTGACAAAGTCACCACCTCATCTACTACTACTACTCCCAGAGGGTACCAGTGCACCAGCAGTCAGGGCAGAGCTACCTGACACAGAAGGAGCACGTATGGTAAGGGTTGTGGAGGCAGCACTGACAGCTTGGGACCCTGAAGTGTTGGGTGTCAGTCCTGCAACCTGTGGAGGGACGGTGGGCCAATCCACAGTTGTCAGTCTGCCTCTCTGTGCTGAATGTCATTTTTTTAAGCAGAACAGTATGACAACAGAACTTTAGCCCACAAAAAAATTAAAATAAATAAATAAAAAGAGAGAAGGGGTGGTGTGAGACATAAAAGAGAGAGAATTAAATCCGTGACATGTCACGTGACTTTATTATTTCACTACATATACATTTATAACTATTCAGTCTATACACCTTTGCCAAATCCAGGTATGATGGGAAGGTCTTACTCTGTTGTACCATTAATCAATTGTACAGCTATGTTATCATAAATACAAATGTTTATTTCAGTATTGCCATATTGTATATAATTAGAGTAGTTATTAGGCTTACAGGAAGACCTGATGCATACATACCTTGTGCATTTCTGAGGCAATTTAACCTTACTTGGTGTACCTCCCTGTTTGCTGCAGTGTCTTCCACAGCTATACAATATAGAAGAAGAGAAAACATGAAAGCAAAATGATTGCTGCCTTGGCTGTTTACTGGATTCTATAGCTTTTAATACTGATGGGTCAGTATACTTACACAACTGAGGGTGACAGCAGTTCTAAACTCATACTCCCATCAGCTAAGGAAGTCCTTCCTATGCAGTGTCAGGTCACTATAGCAGTGACAGCATTGCTCCCAGTGCATGGAATGCCAGTTGGAGACAGCCTTTTCTATGCTGCTTCAAGCCTCAGTCCTGCACTGAGACACACCATAGCCCCTCTGCAGCAGCAGCCCATAACTGTAGCACTTCATGAGGAGTGCCACAAAAATTCTGGACTCCTCCACACCCCTTCTCTGTGCTCTAAAGTTAGCACCATCATCTCCCTCCCTATTCATGTTTGCGCAAGTCAAGCAACAAGTGTATTTGTGAAATGGCACCGAATTACAATCTCACAATTAACAGCCAGCGTGCAAAGATGCATAACCATGCTGACTGTGTTTGCATAAGGAAAAGCAGAGAGATCTTTTGCCAGAAAAGAGGGTGGGATTTCATCGAACAGCAATGAAGTTGTGAAACATAGCAATGAGATTTGCATGTGTAATGCTCAACCTCTTCACACTTTTTCCAGTTGTCAACACTGAAATGCTTAATGGCTTGGCTTATAAGTCTTGGTCTTTAGAAGGTTAAATAGGATGACTTGAGGCATAATTTGTTGGGACTTCTACTCAGTAAAAAGTTAGTTGTACAAGGGGGAATCAAAACTATGGAAAAAAGGACACAGAAACATAAAACCCAGGTTATTATTTCTCAGTGCTACATTGGATCCTGGTCATTAGAGATATATGACATTCAGTATGAATAGAGATATACTTCAGATAGACCTGTATGTGTGTGACTTTAAGATGTCCTGGGAAGTGCATTCCCATGTAAGAGGCAGTATTACTGTCTGTAAATATATTTCAAATGGACAGACTTTCATAAGCTGAGTAA
Organism: Protopterus annectens; assembly: GCF_019279795.1. Lineage (NCBI taxonomy): Eukaryota > Metazoa > Chordata > Ceratodontiformes > Protopteridae > Protopterus > Protopterus annectens. The sequence continues at coordinate 1,054,861,815 of NC_056743.1, forward strand.
TACAGGTTGATGCATGATACATAAATATGCGAGGAGTCAAGATGAATTTAACTAAAGTAGTGTGCCCATCATAGACATGCAAGTGTTTTTTCAAGTAATTATCATAATTTCAATACACAATCAGCTATGTCTCATAAATAAGTAATTAATGAGATATGGTACCTAGAAAAATGTAGGTATGCAAGCATTACCAATAATTTATTACAGTCAACCTACCTGTGATAGCCATATGTATGTAGTGTTGCCTTCCTAATCATAGTGGTGTGATAAATTACATTCTGACACACTTTGTAAAAATAAACACAATCAGGATTTGAAACCTGGATGACCAATGTTCTATGTATAAACATACTACACTTATATCTTGTGCTATAGAGCAACTCAAAAGCAGATGGATGTTCTCCTCAGTAATGTGTAGAGTGCTGACATCTGTGCATCACCGCTAAGCCTGTTTGTGCTACAGAAGGCTGCCATATAAGGTTTTTCACTTTTTTTCATTAAACAGGTAATCTTGATTGCATACCACTGAGCAGAAGCTTTTTCACTTTTTTCATTAAGCAGGTAAGCTTGATTGCATACCACTGAGCAGAGAGCAAGTGTAGAAGACAAGAAAAAGAAAAAAAAAACAACATATGAAGTTGTGATGAAAGTAAAACTTAAATCTGGAGTAATAATGTCAGCATTCCTTTCATACAGTATGGATTTGAACCCCAGGGCAACTTTCTTATTGCTACAAAGTCACAAGCTGTCATATGATACAACATAAATTCCTATTATTATTAATAAGGCAACAGGTGACTAGAGAACAACACCTCTGCACTTGAGCTACAGGTAGTATAGGGAGCAGTTATCACACATTTTAGCTTATGCATTTTGTATACAACATATTATTCTTTAATAATTCTATATCCAGTTTAAAAGATGTCTGCAAGATGGGTTCAAACCACACATCATCTGTTCTTGTTTTTTAAGAGCTCATTGCATTTATACCTTGTACTACACAGTAATAGTCAGGTGAAGAGTTGAATTTATTCAGTTACTGATGTTAAGAGTGCTTATCAAAGAGCACCTCTGCCACACTAAAATGCATTAATGACGGCATTCCAAATTAAATTTCTCAGTTTCTACCTTGGCCAGTGGACTCTTGTTCATTACCATGTAATGCTGCCAATCCAAAGTGCTTTTTGCCAAAACTCACACAAATGATGAACACAATAAAAAAACATTGAATATAAACACTAGTAGAAAGCCTGCAATAATAATTCATTTGTCTGTCTTACAATCTAATTATATACATTAATTTTCCCAAACAGCACACTATCAGGATTTGAACCTTCAATTCAGTGAGATAACAGTACACACTTAGTTGTGTTCCTTATCCCTCTTTGCCACTAACAGACTTAGAGCATAAATCAGAAATTGTGCATTCCATAGAGATTTGACTTAGCAGGCCATCAAATTACAAGTCCACCATCAGAAAAATCAGAAAATTTTTCTTTCTCATTTGCTTGAACATGTCTAGACGAACGTGTTGTTGACAACATATTTAGTCTAATAATAGCTCACACCATATTAAGGTGTGGTTGGCAACAGTGCAGCTCTTCTCTTTATTTCCTGAGCATCTTCCACTTTTCTCAACTTAACTAACAGACCTGCCATGTCATGTGCATTTCTTTGCATCTATGTTTCAATGTGTAATATAGCTGATTAGCATTGAAGAACAATTTTAATCAGAGTATGGAGAGTGTGCTATTATTAAAAGAATATCAGTGTTATTAAGGTTGTTCTCATAGCTTTCTCAAAGTGTTTCCAAACTTTTTCTTAACTCTATTCTCCATGACACAACCATTGCACAGAGAAGAGTCTTGAGTATTACTTGTTGCTGCACTCAGAGTAATCATTATTATACAATGACTGGCCATTAATATTCAAATACGAGCATGCTGATTGGTCGGCCCAACCAGTGTGCCTGTTGTAAATCCGAGAATATACCAATGGAAAAAGATACGGTCACCCAGACTTTTTTCCATTAGTATATCCAGTAATTTTTTTGATTCACCCATAGTTGGCTTAATTTAATCAATCGGGCTTCATCCTTATGATTAAACCACACCAACCATTGGTAAATTTTCAATATGCCACACCGACATCATCGGTTCACCCAAGTGATTAAATTAAGCCAACCATGGGTGAATTTTCAATATGCCACACCGGCATCATCAGTTATTGCTTAAATATTTGCAAACCATTAGCAGCAAACAACTGTCTTCGCTGCTCCCTGCAATCGTAGGACCTGTGTATGCAATCATGTAGCTCTATTATACGGTTTAACTTCCCTACACCATGACAGAATTTTGGTATTCAGGAATGCTAAGGATTTAACACTTCATTTGCATCTTCCCAGTCATCAGAGGGCTGAATCTATAATATATAAAGGTAATCGTGTAGCCAGGGAACTTGAAGGAGGGGACACTGTTTTGAGGAGAATTTTCTACAAATTACAACATATTTTCTTAATGTATGTTTATCCTCATCATAAACTGTTTACATTTTCATATTTTGAATGTATTTCAATATGCAATAGAAAAATATTTTTGTCTGTATGTCATTTTTTCATTCACTGTTAGTCTGGTCAGGTATGTCAGTTCTTGTTCTGCTTTCAACTTTTTTTAATGAATGATACGGTTACATCACAGTTTTGCTCTTGGAATTTCACAAGTTAGTGCAGACAAGTGCATTGTGTTTATTATCAGCTTCAAGGGGCTGAACATGTGCAGCTAACAGAGGTGTTAGGCTTCTCAGATGCCCCAGGGTGAACTCCAAAACAGTGTAGAGACCAAAGATAATTGATTGGTCTTTCTAGTTTTGAATTCTTGGCTATGTATTGATCAGACTGCCATCCAGTAGTCAGTTGCAAAACTGCTGTCCTCATTACAGAAATGCCAACATAATGGATTTAATGCTAATGAATTACACATTTATTTTTTTTTGGGGGGGGCTCCCTTAACTTGTGTGTAGTCCTAAATGAGCATTGCATGTTCAATTGTTTTGTGTTGATGATGGGTGCACGCAATTTATTTCAGGAGAATAATTTTCTATGTTTCCACTCATACCTCTCAACTGTCCAGATTTTCACAGAATGTCCAGATTTTTGCTTCATATTTTTGGTCTTTTTCCCATATAATCTGTGTTTTTCTGGCAAATCACAGAGGATTGAAGTAATTAAATAATAACATACATTTGAGTTTCAGACTTCATATCCTTCAGAAAAATGTGTGTTAACACAAATCCTGTTAATCTAGCACTTTCTAAGTTTATAAGAACAATATTTAAGACTTGCCCCTATTTTGGGCCTTTGTCCTCCATGTGCTCACAGGTTGAGGGGTATGGTTCCACTCAAGCTACCGGATGCAGAGAATGAGGTCATCAATCAACCTTATGCCGTCATGGATCCTCAATGCTTGAGAGGCAGAGGTGTTATGTCTGCCAGAAAATGCATATGGCAGCAGGTGATCACTGAAATAAACACAGTGGGTGGCAGTGCTAGAAACTATAATCAGGTGCAGCACCATGCCACTGATATTTTTACAGCAGCACACAAGAGGGCAGTGGAAGTTGTACATGAATAGATCGCTACGGGGGTGGCCCTGCAACCAAACCACCACTCACTGAAACTGAGGGATTCTTTTCCACTGTTAGAGATCCCAACAGTTCAGCAGAGAATTCATACAGACTCCTTGATGTTGGTGTTGATGTAGATGACAGGCCAATTGTGTCCCAAGATCAACTCCCAGGTATGCTATATATGCAAGCAATAATGCCCGACAGGGTGTGTGTTAATGTGTAATGTCTACACCTGCGGAAGTGCATTAATTTCACATTAACACACACCCTGGAGGGCATTATTGTGCTTAGAGAATAGCTTCTCTGTAAAATTGTTGCATTTTATGTGGTGCTTATTTATTTTTTAAGTACTATAGTATTATTTATATATTTTGAATGTAAAATAGTTCCTCCGCCTAATGTTTCAAACTTGCTGTGCTATATGTTAATGGTGTTGGAGGAAGCCTTTTACATCAAACATATATAAAAATTAATATAGTGCTTAAAATCATAATAAGCAAGTAAAAATTTTACATAGACCCCATTCTCTCTTTCTTAGACAGTCTCTTCTGTTTCACACACACACACACACACACACACACACACACATATATATATATATATATATATATATATATATATATATGTATACACACACACACACACACACACACACACACACACACACACACACACACACACACACACACACACACACAGAGTCTCCTCTGCTTTCATACACACATTCACTCACACAAGATCGGTCTCACCCTCTTTCTCAGTCTCTCACAAAGAGTCTCCGCTGCTTTCATACACACATTCACTCACACAAGATCGCTGTCACTCTCAATCTCTCACACACAGGTTCCTCTGCTTTCATACATGCATTCAGCTGCACAAGATCACTCTCGCTTTCTCTCTCAGTCTCTCTCTCTCTTACTCACACAAACACCCACCCACATACATACACAATCTGTCTCCTTTTTTTTTGTTTTACATTTTATGCTCGCTAAACAGCAGAACAGCTGCTTAGCAAGTGTAAAATAATGGTAGCTGTTAGTTTGTTTTTGCAGTTTGAGCTCCATGGTAACTTAATATGCTTCTGTGAAGTGGTGGACTTGTTTGTCAGGGGGCATTCCTTGTACATTAATACCCTGCTGGAGAATGCTCATTCTCCAATCAGGGTGTTGATGTACAGTTTGCCCATTCTCTAAAAGGCATTAACTGCCATTCTAGACATCTTTGTGTGTTACCTGTATACTTTTGATATATCTGGATACATCGCTATGTGTTGCTTAAAAGACACAGTCCAACAGGGATTGGAGGTGACTGGGCAGTCTGATTCTGAGATATTTCTAAAGGCAAGATATGCAGAATATTATTCTCTTGTCCTTGTGTCATTTGCATTGTGATACTTATAGGTCCATAGGTAGGTACTAGGCTATCTGCCCAAAGGCATTTATAAGCCTAGCCAGAATGTGTTGGCTTTCACCGTCCCCTTAGATTGGTTCCCTGTGCCTCTGTCCAGCAGAGCCACTGAAGTGATCCCCAAGGTAAACTTTCTGTTTCCCATCCACTCGTCAAGGTTTCTCTTGAAGAGTGTTAGCGAGGAGCTCTGCCTGATGTAGATTGGAATCTTGTTCCAAAACATGGGAAGTCTCTGGGACAGGAATCTATCCCTCCAGCACGTCCTATTTATTGTTGTGGTGAGGTTTAGCTCCCTAGAGCATGTGGCTCGAGGGGATATGGTTTTTTTTAGGTGGAGCATGTCCATCAATTCTGGGTTGGACATGGAATTGTATGTCAGGCAGAGATCACCTCTGAGTAGGCAGTATACAACCGAGTACAGCTGGAGTTTCTTCAATCGAGCTGTATAGGGCATCTGTTTGAGGCCAGTGATCCTCTTGGTGAGGTACTTCTGTGGTCTTTCCAGCTGTTGCAGGTGTCTTGTAAGGTACATCCCAAATGGGGCATTGTATTCTATGATGGATCTGATGAGTGATGCGCAGAGGGGCACAATGACCTCTTTTGATCTGGATGCAAACCCTTTTGTGATTAGGTGGGCCACATAGAAGGATTTTCTAACCACTTTGGCAATGTGAGTATCAAAGGAGAGATTACTATCTACTTGGTTCCCCAGATCCCTTATTTTGTCTTCCATATTTAGGGGGCTACCACCTCTGTGGTAATTTGTGGGTACTTTGTTTTTTTCCAAAGGGGGAGACTATGCACTTTTTGACATTTAGCTTGAGGCCATGGTTTTGACACCAGGTGTCTGTCTCAATGAGACCCTTTTGGAGGATGTCTGTGTCAGCCAGGGAGTCAATTATAGCCCCTAGTTTGCAGACGTCTGCGAACTTGGTCAGCCATAGTCATCCTGTGCTTGCCCATACCTCTGAAAAGTATATGCCAAACAGGAGGGGATCCTACTACTGAGCACTGGGGAATGCCACTTGTAACTGGTTTAGACTCAGACCTAGCTCCCACAACTCTTACCACGTGGGTTCTGTCTGTGATCCAGTTGGCAACCCATCTCATGATGTAGGGGTTTATGTTCAAGCTGGTGAGCTTGTCTATAATACCAGAATGGGGAATGGTGTCAAAGGCCTTTGTGAGGTCTAGGTAGGCTGTGTGGACCACCTTTCCATCATCTATAGCCTTAGTAACTGTCTCACAGAAGTTCATCAGGTTTAGGAGGCATGATCTGCCCTTAAAGCAAACTGGGCAGGGTCCAGTGTTTGGAGATTCCCAATGTCTCTGTTAATGAGATCCATGACGATGCACTCCATAGCCTTGCAGACCAAGCTAGTCAGGCTTATAGGGCAATAGTTCCCGGGGTCTGTTGTGGCTCCACCTTTGCGGAGCAGAACAAACATTGCTGTGTGCCACTCTATGGGCACGTAGCCTGTGGAGAGGCTGAGTTTGAACAGTGTGTTTAGGTGAGGGGTTAGTTCATCTTTGATCTCATGTAGGATGCAGCCTGGGACACCATCCAGCCCCATTGATGCTGTGTTCTTGGCTTTGGAGAGGGCTGTTTTAACCTGAGTGTGTGTGATTACATGGGCTTACATTCTTTTGGTATGGTTATGGGCCCTTTTGGGGGTGAGATGGAGGGTGAAGTTTGCACTGAACCTATCTGCCAGGATGTTGGCGATATCGGTCAGTTCAGTGTATTTTGTGCCAATCTGCACTAACTCTAAGTAGATCTGGGAACTGCCACTTAGATTCTTGACATAGCTAAAGAATGCCTTGTGGTTATCTTTGGAGTCCTTGGCAATTTTTATTTTGAAGCTAGCCTTGGATGATTTTTATGAGGGGTCATAGTTTCTTGCTGATACTGATCAGGGATGTCTTACCCTCTTGGTATTTTACTCTTTTTTGTACTAGTTTCCTCCTTCAGTTGTATAGCTTGTTTATGGCAGGGTCCACCAGACTGGTTTCCTTTTCTTGGAGGAGTGAGTCTTGGTTTTGCTTGGAATAGCATGATCCATGCATTCTTGTAGGTGCCCGTAGAGTGCATTAGTAAAGGATTTTGCAGCTTGGGCAGTGTTATCCTTTATCATGGGGAATTTGAAATTTTCCACCTTGGTCTTAAGTACCGTGAAGTTTGTTTTTGAAAATTTTTTCACGGTGGTTTCTTTGACCGGGGGTGGGTGCAGAATGTGGATATCTAGAGTGATTAGTTTATGGTCAGAGCTAACCAGTGATGGGTTGACCTCCAGTGTGGAACACCGGTTGCCCATGTTGGTGATGACCAGGTCCAATATGTTGTCACCTCTGGTAGGGGTGTTGACCAGTTGATCCAAGATGTTTGAGTTTATAAATTCTAGGAAATGTTGGGCAAGGGAGTTAGTACTTGAGTAGCTCTCCTGGTTAATGTTTGGATAATTGAAATTACCCAATATCAGGGTGTTTGGTAGGACCTTTATGTTTCCCAGTGTTTCCAGAAATGCAGAATGGGCATTGTGGGACATGGTGGGTGATCTGTAGCAAGCTACACTTTGAATTGCAGTTCTGCCGGTTGTTGGTTGCACGTGGATGATCTCTGAAGTATCGTGCTGTGCCACTAACCCGGAGTTGTGGGTATCCTTGATGAATATGGATATGCCCCCACCTTTTGTATCTCGGTCCGGGTTTTGTGGCCGAAATGTATGGTATGAGTTGTAGCCTGGTAGTGCTGAGGTGCTCTCTGGAGCCTTAAACCAGGTTTCTGTTACTGCACATATATCGATTTTCTCCATACTGAGGAGTGCCTCGAGTGTATTCATTTTGAGGTTTAGATTTCTGGCATCGAGTAGCATTACCCTCAGTTTTTTGTTACTTGGGCTATTTACGGCAGTGGGTTTGTCATCTGAGCCTGGCACTATGGGGGTGGCAAGAGCCTTGGCCAGTATTCGAAAGCCTAAGGGTGACAGGTGCAAGCCATCTCTAGCAAAGCAGCGTGGCTTTTCGAGCATGTCATCCCAGGCTGATAGACACTGGATCGCCTTTGAATGATACCAGAAGCTTAGCCAATTGTTGAAATTGATATTTTTTCTTTATACTGTGGTATCATTCTTGGTGAGGGCAGGATGCTACTCAGGGTCAGGGTCATGCCAGCCTCGGCTACATGATCAGAGAGCTCTTCCATGTCTCTTTTCATGTAGTCCAGGGAGGTATAGCTCAGGTCATTCTAACCAACATGGACAATGACAGAGTCATATTTGTACTTGTTCTGGCGTGACCTGACTGCTTGTGTTATGTGGCGGATCATGGCACCTGACAGGCAGCTAACAGTAACCTTCTCCTTGTTCCACCTAGTGAGTGGGAGGTCAGTGTGCCTGACTACAGAGTCACCTATTACTAGTGTGTTGGGTATGTTATTTTGCCTTAAGGGCTGTGATTGCATGGCACACTGGTTTTGTGAAGTATATATTTCATGGTTTGTGTTGGGGGGGGTGGAGGTTGCTTGGATGTCTGCTTTGGAGGTCTCTGTTGCTTTTGCGGATTTTTATTTGGACTATTCCAAGTATGTTTTTGTGTATTTATGTGTGTTTTTTCCGGTGCTGGTTTCATAGGTCTATGTGAGACTGGTTGTGTGATGCAAGTAATTCCTTTATGGTCTGGTCCAGTCTTGGGTTGAGAGAGCTTAGCCTCCAGTTTGGCTGGATAATTGAATGTCATGCATGTATCAGTGTTTGGTGGTAGAAGGAGAGGGTTGTCTGTATACATCAGGCAGTTGTAACATTGCCTCAAAATGCCCAGATTCACCAGTTGGACTGGAGAGTACACCTGAAACTGCCCTTTAGACATGCCTGGATAGGTACAGTGAGCTGTTTTACTGACTGGCTGGTAAGGTCGAATAGAAAGCCTTGTCCTTCTGTACAGTACAGGAGGGTCTAGTGCTAGGGTTTCTTAGTGCTTGCTATGAGTTTTGAGCAAGTGCTGGGCTGAGAAGTGAATGGGTTGAGTGCTTTCTTTCCACTGCCTTCGTCTTTTTCCAGGGCCATCAGAATTACCATATGAAAAAACATTTGCAGATGGTAAGCAGGATGAATTCCTTTAACATCTGAAAGAGCTTTTATAACACAGTTTGGATACTTTATTCCCTATTTCTTCTCATTCTTATGTTTGCTCCTTATTTTCACTATTGATCCTGAAAGTGGCAGCGCAGAACTTGTACTACCTGATGTCAGAGTATCGGCAGGCTCTGATGATAATAGTCGTAATTTAGAGGCACAGTTGTTGGGGTGCAGAGGTTCAGTCTAACACTGAGGATGTGGTTCACATATCCCCTGGACTTATTTCAGATACAGTCAGTAAGCCTACACATACCCATTCCACTGAGCCCTCAGGTATAGCACAGGGTGAGGGTGACACAATTGACTGGGGTAGTGTGGTTACTCCAGTTGCAGAGCTGGTTGAGTCTGTCCATAGCCATTGTGAGGGCATGGTACCACACAGGAGGGTTGCTAGAGGTGTTCGGTGGAGGGCTACTGTCCACCCTCATCCTGATAATAGTGACTTTATATGCCAACAGATATATGTATAGGGCTTGTATGGAGGCACAGGCACATAGCACCAGAGCCTTGTGGAAGGGATAGTCCTAAACATGGTAAATTCTGATGAGTTTGACTGCCTCAACCATCTGTGTGACTCCTTGGATAGGATGAGTGATACATCCTCGTGTCCACAGAGCCACACCAATGTTACATCAGTGATTGTGGTGTCCACACCAAGACATGGTAGGTTAAAGGTTCATGGCCCTGGATGTAGTCAGAAAGAGAGCTTGTTCAACAGATATCACTCATGTTCAGGTAGCACATTCACTTTGAACCAGGAATGTGGAATTGGTAGTGCAACTCCTGGCAGAGGCAGTTCTTGTGGTCGGCAGTGGCATCACTGAACTGACAACTCGACCATGGACAACTCACGCCTGTCCAACATGTCAGGAAATCATGCACAGAGCTTGATTGTGCTCATGCAGGCACACACACACACATGTTTTACAAAACGTGTCCATACTGACTTACACACATGCAAACTAAGTAAACCTTAATGTTGAATGCAATTAATCTTCTGTTCCTGATCCTAAAAAATTTTCTACTCTAATGAATGCCTGTGTTTCGTACTTGCACACACTCACTATTTATTTATCAGTTGCTTACAAGGAAAGTCCAACTAGGAATGAACCCAGTTTTCAGCAGAGGCCCAGGGAGAAATGCTCCTGGTGCATGTCTTTGTAATTTAGGAGGAAAAAGGGTTACCCAGAGAAAGCCCACACAAACACAGGGAGGACATGCAGACTCCGGAAAGAAGGCACTCCAGCCAAGAATCAAACCAGAGAACCTCTTGCTGTGAGGCGACACTGCACTGCTACCACTGCGCCAACCATGACTTTTGTGTCAGCCCTAGCCTCTTTCACTCTGCACCCCTCCCCCCACCATGTGCATATGATGATGACTGTGTCATGGCCTTTGTTCAGTTTTGACTTAGTGCTGCACATATGCCTCATACACAGAGTGGATAGCTAAGTGAGTCTTTCTCAGAATGTTGATTTTATGCATATGTGTCCAGCTCGATACTGGATACTGTGTAAAATGCCTAGCTGTATATTGCACATATCAGTCATATAAGCCAGTAATGCCACTGCTGGACACCTCATACAGGTTCAGCTTGAGTACATCTATGACTTAACAGTATGCAGGTATATGAGTTACTTTTATCTTCTTACACATTTGTTTTTATACTACATGTTTCACACTTACCTTGACATTACTGTAGGTACAAGTCATGGCCTTTGGGGCTCTCTGTCTGATACTATCTATACACAGTCATTACATGGAGAAGTAAAGTTTGTTAACATTGGCTTGCATTACCAAACCAAGACTGAAACACTAAAGGTGGAGGAGTATCCATATTCACCAAGGATATTCACACCTCCAGGCTGCTTGCCCAACACAATGCATCTGAAATTCTCCAGGTGCAACTAACACTAGGTAAGACTGCAATCCACATTGTAGCTTGCTACAGATCCCCCACCATGCCCCAAGATTCTCACTGCACCTTTCTAAACATACTGGAAAATATTAAGATACAACCAAACAACCTAATACTGGGTGATTTCAACTATCCTGCCATTAACTGGGAAAACTACTCATGTACCAACACCTTTGCCCAACGGTTCTTGGAATTCATAAATTCCAATGCCCTGGATCAACTAATCCATTGTCCCACCAGGGGCTCCAATGTCCTAGACCTGGGTATTACCAACATGGGAGATAGATGCTCCACACCAGTGGTCACCCCCTCATTGGTAAGGTCTGACCATAAGCTAGTCACCCTCGACATCCATATCCCACCCCACCCCTCAGTAAAGAAACCTCCATAAAAACCTTCTCCAAAGCCAACTTCATGCTACTCACGTTAGAAGTGACAAATGTCATGACACCCATGCAGACGGGAGCTGAAAGTTTGACTGCTGAATCCTACACTAAGTCACTGTACGAGCACATCCATTTGTGCATGAATCGTGCCATCCCAAATAGAACTAAGATGCTCTCCTTCAAAAAAAGGAAGCCAATCTGGTGGTCCTCTGCCATAAACAGACTATAGAACAGAAGGAAGAAACTGTTGCAGAAAAGAGGAAAATCACAGCATGCAAAAAACTCTCATACCAGCCTCAGTAAGAAGCTAAGATCCCTCTCATAAAATCCTCCAAAGCTAGTTACGAAAATAAAATTGCCAAAGATTCCAAAGGCAACCACAAGGCATTATATAGTTATGTCAAGAATATAAATGGCAATGCTCATATCTGCTCTGAGCTACAACAGAATGGCATTAAATATACTGATCCCAAGGATATTGTCAATATCCTGGCAGATTGACTTAGTGCCAACTTCACCCGCCTCTCACCCCCTAAAGGGCCCATCTCAATACCAAAAGACTGCCAAACTCCGGTAATCACAGCCACACAGGTAGAAACCGCACTCTCCAAAGCTAAGAATACAGCATCCATGGGATCAGATGACATCCTGGCATGTGTACTACATGAACTACAAAATGAACTGGCACCTCACCTAAGTGTCATGTTTAATCATAGCCTAACCTGAGGCTTCATGCCCACTGACTGGCACACAGTTACAGTTATCCCACTTCATAAGGGGGGCTCCACCTTGGATCCCAGGAACTACTGTCCCATCAGTCTGACGAGCCTGATCTGCAAGGGCATGGAACGCATTATCATGGAACTTATAAACAAAGACATTGTCAATATTCAAACACTGGACCCCACCCAGTTTGGGTTCGTGAAGGGCCAATCTTGTCTTTTGAACCTGATTGACTTCTTTGAATCAGTCTCAAGAGCTGTGGACAAGGGTAAGGTGGTCCACACAACCTATATGGACCTCGCCAAGGCCTTCAACACCATCCCCACTCTGGAATTATAGATAAACTGACTAAGCTGGGCATAAATCCCTACATCACTCGATGGGTTGCCAACTGGCTTACTGACAGAACCCAGAAGGTAAAAGTAGCTGACTCCAAATCCCGCTCCAGATAAGTGACAAGTAGAGTACCTCAGGGTTCAGTCCTGGGACTGCTCATGTTTGGCATATATTTATCTGAAGTACAGGTCAACACTAAGGGACTCTGGCTATCAAAGTTCACAAATGACTGCAAACTGAAAGCCATTATTGAATCCCCATATGATGTGGATATTCTACAAAAGGACCTTACAGAAACAGATGTTTGGTGCTAGAGCCATGGGCTCAAGCTTAATGCCAAGAAATGTATAGATGTTATGTGATCCTATCTCACCTACATTCTGTACTGATGGGCTCGGAGCCGATAGGCCTCTTATTGGCTGAGCTATCTTTATCCCAGGATGCACCACCACTAATCCCCCAGATCTGGTCTCAACTTGGCTGGGCTAAGTACTATTTATTTAGGCTTTTCCTGTCACAAATTTCCTTACTTTGAACCCAAAAGCTGTTTTAACAGCTATTGTTGTTATATGAGTGTGATTGGTTAATTTCTGTTGAGAAATTTTAGTCAGGAAGGTTTCCGTTTTAGTTAGAGGGCCTTCCCTGTTGCTTTGCTACTAGTGTCTCTTTCCTGGGTCAAGTTAGAGGGTCTTGACTCTCTTTCTCTTTTCTCTGTGTGTGTTTTACTGTATAGTGTCTTTATCTCAGTTTTGTTAAAGTTGTTTATTTAAAACTTTACCTTTGACTAAGTTTGGTATTTTTTTCACTTAGATAGGTTCTGTGGCCTAAAGCAGTTATGTCTAAAGAACACAAACCCTCCGGTGTGGTTTTAAAATGTCCATAACGGACGACCACTCCTCGTATTTATTGCTTAGGTGCCAAGCACCTACAAGAATCGTGTAGTGTGTGCCACGCTTTCTCGTCAAGAGTCCTCCAGGAGAGGAAGAACAAATTAATACTCAAGGGATTAATCAAGCATTCCTTCGAGGAGGCTTTATCTTCCTCTCCGTCTCCTTCTAAACGACCAGTCAGTCGGAACCGACCGCTAAAAATCTAAGCAGACTTCTCCATCGGCTCCACGGACTTGCCGAGGGTGGAAGCCTCAATGCCTCCAGCCTCGACCCTCTGGTTTCGGAGCCGAGGTCTGGGGCATCGCGGGTCACCCTCATCGGCACCACTGATATTGGAGCCGATAAGGGTTACCGGCTCAGACTCTTGCCCTCTGAGATCTTCCTCGGGCCGATAGTTGTTGAGTCCATTTGGAGCCGGTCCCTGAGCCCTTGAACCGATGGAGAAATCCGATCGGTATCCTCTAGATCATCCAAGATGTCTGATTCGGACATCGACAGGGTGCTACTCTTCCAGTCTCCGGTGTTCCAAAGCTAGTTTCGCTCCAGCCCATTTGGCTTGAGCCGATGGTCCACTCCCTACTGTGGTTCCTCCTCCGCACCATTGGAGCTGGTGCTGGTGGAACCTGTGGAGGTGTTAGGGTCGGGCCCGACCCTTGCTCCAACTCCGGCTCTTGGGTCGGAGTTCAGTACACGGACTTCTTCCTTCAGCCCTGGGGAGGCTTGGATTGATGCTTTGGTCCCAAGTCTCCCTCTTGGTCTTGCGGCAGCAGTGCTGTCCACTGTCGTGGCCGAGGTGGGACCCTCCCAGGATTCTGGTGGTCCCGCCTTCAGGGCTATGAGGAGTGCATTAGCCAAATCTTCCTTGGCTACCTCCACGGTTTCCCCAGCTCCTTCCCTGCATACGGAAACTGGGTCGTTGGCAGTCCCCCTGTCCTTAGACAGCGGAGCCCGGGCCTCAGGTTACCCCGCTGGGGTTTCTCCCTCCTGGAGGTCCTTCTGAGGCCTCTTCGGAAGAGCCCCCCAGGAAAAGATCGTGCAAGAGGAAGCACGTTGACTCCCCTGATGAGTCTCTGACATCTGACACTGATCTCGATGATGCAGAGGGGTCCCCTAAGTCATCCTCGGATGATGTCTCCTTTGCAGACATCCTTGAAGCCCTAAAACAACGAGGCGGCTGGCAGTCTAAACCTCCCTCTGCTGATGAGTCGGTGTTCCTGAAGGCCTGCTCAGCCCTCCGCCTCCTGGGTGTCTCCGATGAGCTCTTGGATTTGATCTGGGAACACCCAGACTCTGTGGAACCGGTGCCTGCTTGTCCGAATAAGTTCCTCTCCCCTGAAAAGAGTTTCTAACTAAAGGTGTGGCTGTAGATGCTTTGGTGGTGGCATCTGCTACCCAGCAAGATGTAGCAGAGACTTCGACGTCCATCCATCCTCCTAATAAGGAGTCTAGGAGCATGGATTGGTATGGAAAGTGCACCCTCAGTTCAGAGGCCTTTACACTGAGGTCCTTGAACTACTACCAGATTTCAGAGGGATCTGATTAAGGAGCTATCCGATACCCTCTTGGGTAACCTGCCTGAGGAGCTGGCCCAGACGGTTGGCTCTCAGCTGGCTACAATGTCGTCCATTTCGAACTCGTCCATGAGGCTCATTTCTTGGTACAGGCATTGCTCTTCGGAGACAAGCCTGGCTCCGCCTGTGTCATTTCGCGGAGGCCTTTAAGTCTTCCTTTGCTGACGCCCCCTTTGATGGGTCCTCCCTGTTTGGACCCAAGGTAAAGGACACACTAACCCGCTGTGAACAGGAGGGTAAGACTCTGACTGCCGTAGGGGCACGATTTTCCACTCCCTTTCGGCCTTATCCCAAGGCTAAAAGAGGAGGGAAAATGTGGTTCCGTAGATCTCAGAAGCCTTACTCCTCACAGCAGGAGGATTCCCCTTCCAGAGGCAGAGGAGCGGGAAATTCTTCTGGAAGACGCCGTCCCAGAGGTGGCAGAGGCCCTCACAACACTGGAGACCGCGAGTCCTTTCGTGGCTCTTCAGCCTTCCATAGTTCCTGAGGGATTGCCCGGCTGTGCAGCTCCGGAGCCAGTTGGGGGTCTTTTCTCGAAGCACCTAAAGGCCTGGGAAGGTATCACTCAGGACCGATGGGTGCTTCGGATTATAGCCGGAGGTTATTCCATCCCATTCTCTCATCCTCCCCCTCAGCCCAGAAAAATCCCGGACCCGCCACCCAGTCAACGGGATATCGCAGCCTCAGAAGTTTCAAAGCTGCTGCAAAAAGGAGTCATCCAACCGGTCCCCACAGACCAGATCGGATTAGGGACTTACTCAAGATTCTTTTTGGTGCCAAAAAAGACCGGGGACTTGAGGCCCATCTTGGACCTCAGCATCCTAAACCGTTCAGTCAAAAAGTCCAAGTTCCGAATGGTCACCCTACAAACCATTCTCCCATTGCTGGAGAAGGGTGTTTGGATGTGCTCCATAGATCTCAAGGACGCTTATTACCATATCATGGTACATCGCCAGGAGACATCTGCGCTTCAGCCTAGGAGGCAGTCATTATCAGTTCCGTGCACTGCCCTTTGGTCTCACCACAGCCCCCAGGGTGTTCACCAAATGTTTGGCGGTCGTGACTGCTCACCTGAGAAGTCTAGGATTCCAGGTGTTTCCGTATCTAGATGACTGGCTCCTAACTGCCACCTCCAAGCATCTACTATTGAGCCTACAAGCCACTATATCACTGGGCAATTCCCTTGGAATCACCTTCAATTGGCTAAAGTCTGTGTTGCTGCCATCTCAACGCATAAGATTCATAGGGGTAGAGATAGAATCAAACCAAATGCGGGTCTATCTACCTACAGACAGGATACTAACCATACAGGCTCAAGTTCGAACCTTACTTCCCAGATCCAAAGCCCCAGCCAGAATGGTCCTGCAGCTATTAGGATCCATGTCCGTTCTTCTAGTTCCCCTGGCAAGGTTGCACATGAGAATTCTTCAGTGGCTTCTTTCAGCTCAGTGGTCCTTTCAGGAACTCCCTCTCAGTCACCTCATATGGATCACGGAATCTTGCAACGGGACCTTCGCTGGTGGCTAGTGCCCTCCAACTTGGATCAGGGCGACCCTTTGTTCTACCCCTCGCCATTTTGACCACGGACGCCTCCCAGACGGGTGGGGGCATTCCCTGGGCAGGTCAGTCCAAGGCAAATGGCACTCGGAAGAGACTATGCTTCATATCAACGTCTTAGAAATGAGGGCAGTGCTTCTGTCCCTTCAAGCCCTTCACGATTATCTCCCTCAAATTGCTGTTCACTCAGACAACATGTCAGTTGTCTGGTACCTGAACAAACAGGGAGGGACCAGATCCTATCCTCTTTGCAGAGAAGCCATGAGAGTTTGGGAATGGGCAGTCTCGACCAAACGCTTCCTAGTGGCTACTCACATACCGGGCAAGTCCAATGTGATAGCCGACAGATTGAGCAGAACCATCCTCTCTCCTCACGAATGGTCACTGAATATAACAGTGGCAAGGCAGATTTTCAGCAAATGGGGAGTTCCGTGTTGTGATCTCTTCGCGACTCCTCTGAATGCAAAGTGCAAAGAGTTCTTCTCCCTAACCCCGGCTCCGGGAAAGAGCCCCATGGATGCATTAGTCCATCCTTGGCCCACCGGCTTGCTTTATGCCTTCCCTCCAGTTCCTCTCCTTCCCAAGGTGATTCAAAAGGCATCTCTCTTGGGGAGTAAAATGATCTTAATTGCTCCTTACTGGCCTCGTCAAGTGTGGTTCCCCTATCTTCAGAGACATGCTTTGGAAGGTCCATGGTTCCTGGACCAGATTCCAGACCTACTTGTTCACCAGTCGGGACTATTCCACCAGTCCCTACACACCTTAAAATTGACGGCTTGGCTCCTCCTCTTCCGACGATAGTCAGGAGTCATACATTGGATCCAGATGTTGTACACATATTATCTTCGGCCCATAAGTCTGCTACAAAGAAACTGTATTCTAGCAAATGGAAAAGATTTGCTATTTGGACTCAACTCCGGGGCCTGGACCCCATTTCTATTCCCGTAGCAGAGGTACTAAAATTTTTGACTTCTCTTTTCAATCAAGGCTCTTCAGTTTCTACGATCAAGGTACAATTGGCAGCAATCTCTAATTTTCATGAATCCATAGACCCACCTTTAATGAGCAACAGATTGTGTAAAACCTTCTTGAAAGGTGCTGCTCTATTAAGACCTCCGATTTCTCATCCTGCACCTCTATGGGATCTCGATATAGTGCTACGTGCCTTGACTTCTCACCCCTTTGAACCGGCGGCTACATGTGATATAAAGTTCCTATCATGGAAGACAGACTTTCTGGTGGCGATTACTTCTGCCAGAAGAGTTTCAGAGCTTCAAGCTTTGTCTGTAAACCCCCCGTACTTGGTTTTTCACAAAGACAGAGTATCCCTCAGGCCAAATCCTTCCTTTGTCCCTAAAGTTTGTTCTAGTTTCTGCTTACAACAATCGTTAGAGCTTCCAGTTTTTCCCAAAATACTCTAACAAAGCGGAGTTCATATTCCACACACTAGATGTCCACAGGCAGTTACGTTTTTATTTAGACAGGACCAAACAAACAAGGAAAACAGATCAGTTGTTTGTATCCTTTGCAGACAATAAATTGGGCAAAGCTGTCACAAAGGTCACTATTGCCAAATGGATCAAGGACTGTATTACTCAAGCTTATTTTTATTCTAACAAAGAGCTTACCATCTCTGTCAAAGCTCATTCTACAAGGGCTATGGCTACTTCGATAGCATTTCATTCTAAGCTTGCTATTAGTGACATTTGTGCTGCAGCTACATGGTCTTCCCCGCACACCTTCATTTCCCACTACAAATTAGATGTGGCATCTAGAGGACGAGCTTCATTTGGTTCCACAGTGCTCAGGAGTGTTTTCCAATGAGCCACCCGGGATTAAGGTGCTAGGGACGCTGTCCCATCAGTACAGAATGTAGGCGAGATAGGATCACATAACATCTTTTAGTTATGTACTCACCATAACTTCAGATGTTTGGGATCCATCTACATTCCTAATAACCACCCTCCTTCCCCTTCCTTGGAGATCAGAGGATATCAGAAGGTCCGAATCCTGTTGTTTCATCTTGAAACATCTAACAATGTTATATAATCAAGTTGTGCATGTGTGCATGAATGCGGACAGACAAGATCTGGGGGATTAGTGGTGGTGCATCCTGGGATAAAGATAGCTCAGCCAATAAGAGGCCTCGCTCTATAGCATAAGCGTCGGAGCCGAGGGATCGGCTCCGAGCCCATCAGTACAGAATGTAGGCGAGATGGATCCCAAACATCTGAAGTTATGGTGAGTACATAACTAAAAGTTATCCCCTTTGGAAAAAAACATGTACCCATGAATTACCACATAGGTGGCAATACACTAAACACTGGAAAAGTGATGAGAGACTTAGGGACACAGGCGGACAGTGGTCTCACCTGCAATAACCACATTGCCACAACAGTCAGGAAATCCTTCTATGTGGCACACCTCATCACTAAGGGCTTTTCATACAGAAAAAAGGAGGTCATTGTCCCACTCTACTCATCCCTCATTAGACCCATTATAGAGTACAACTCCCCATTTGGTATGTACCTCACAAGACATCTGCAACAGCTGGAAAGGTCACAGAAATACCTCACTAAAAGAATCACAGGCCTAAAGCAGATGCCCTATGCTGACCGTCTAAAAAAAATCCAGCTATACTTTGTGGCATATTGTCTACTCAGAGGCAATCTCTGCTTAACATACAAGGCCATGTCAAGCCCTGAGCTATTGGACATGCTCCACTTAAAGAAATCCCAATCCCTCAGAGCCACATGCTCCAGGGATCTAAATCTTGTCATCACAATGAACAAAACATGCTGGAGGGATAGGTTCCTGTCCCAGAGACTCCCCATACTCTGGAATAGACTGTCTATACATGTCAAGCAGAGCGCCTCCTTGGACCTCTTCAAAAGAAACCCTGACGATTGGATGGGAGATAGGAAATTCACCCCAGGGATCACGTCAGTTGCCCTGCTAGACAGGGGTCCAGGGAAGTAAACATTGTGAGAAGAAATATCCAGGGAATTGTTATGGCTAGGCTTGTATAGGCCCTAGAGCCGATAGCCTAGTACCAACCTATGAACCTATTCATTTTACTATTTGTATGTGTTTAGGTTGTGTGTGTAATCCTTAGGTGGTGAGTGCATGTACTATACTTTGCCTCTTAGGTGGTGAGTATATTTGCTCTCCTTTGCCCCTTAGGTGGTGAGTGTGTGTGCTATTCTTTGCATTTAGTCAGAGTAATGATATATTTTGCACACCTGACATCTGCCAGCTCCCTTTGCAGCTTGAGGTTCTCCTTCAGAATTCTCTTATGTATGTGCCGGAGGTGCTGGTTCTGCCTTTGGTTCATAAATGTATGCCAGGAAAATTGATCTCTGTATGTGAGCATGACATATTGAATTTCAAAAATTCTACAGTAGACATTAAAACTATAAACTCAGTAATATCTCTTGTGTTGTTATCCCATATAGTATTTATTTATTTGCATTTGTTTTCCGGGGTAGAGCTTTGATCTCCATGGACCTTTTGCAGACTCTGAGCAGGAATGATATCTGGTTAAGTGACTTGCTCAAGAGTCACACAGTTTGGGAATGAAACTTAGGGAATCGAACCTTGCAACACTGGACCACAAGAAACAGCTCATTAACAGAAACACTTCTCACAAGTGGCCAGTAACAAATAGCAAAGTATTGGCCACTGGTGTACCCATAGCTTTTCCCTGATTCTGTAAAAAGTATGCTTCTCTAAATAAAAAAATACTATTGAATCCCAACAATAGCAGCAGTCCAGATAAATGGTTTGCTGGTCACAAAAATAGTGAATATAATCCAAAACACCTTACACCAAACCAAAACAAGGCTGCAGTTAGCTCCACGAAATGGACTAAAGATATTATAAAAGCTTTATAAAAATGGTATTGTAATGGAAATGTTAGCGCTTTCACAGTATGACAACTGCTTCTTCAGACATTTGAACATTTAATCATTCATTCTGTTAAAATACTGTCACTCCTATGTCTTCTGTTGAATCAGCACACAGAGACTATTAAATTTAATTAGACCCAATAATGTAGGTATACTACTGCATCTATCTTGCCTATTAACATACAAGTAGCTACCTAACATAAGGGGGTATGTAAAAACATAAAACATCCTATAAATCCTACTATTGTTCATAGGTTCATAGGTTCATACTAGGCTATCTGCCCTAGGGCATTTATAAGCCTAGCCAGAGTGCGTTTGGCTTTCACCACCCATTTTAAATTAATTTTGCTATGCCCTTTTTTGAGGTTAGTATACTGTGCCTCTGTCTAACAGTGACACAGAAGTGATACCTGGGGTAAACCTACGATCTCCCATCCACTCATCAAGATTCCTCTTGAAGAGAGTCAATGAGGGACTCTGCCTAACCTGGACTGGGATTTTATTCCAGAGTGAAGGGAGCCTCTGGGTTATGAATCTGTCCCTCCAGCATGTCCTATTTATTTCAGTGCTGAGGTTTATTTATTTCAGTGCTGAGGTTTAAGAATGACAAGGTTTGAACCCAGGACCCTTTGCATCATAATCAAAGTGCAGAACCACTAAGCCATGACAACATCTATATATATAAAAACATATATGCAAAGGATGTAAAGGATATATACCTATTTATATATAAATAAAAAAAATGAGAACAAGCCCATAAACCTAAGCCTTTACCGGTATCTGCTCTTAATTTAATGACCCATCTGACCTCTGACATTTCGGTCAGATTCCTGATGTCACCACCACATTCATTGGTGTCTATCTTTTCTAAAACCAAAAAGTTAAAGGAATGCAAAGGTCCCCCTTCTTTAACATGTCTTGCTAAAGCATTGGTTTCATCCCGATTCCTAATATAGTAAACACATTTCCTAATCCTGTCTTTAAGTTTTCTATTAGTTTTCCCTAGATAAAAAGCGGAGCATAGACTGCATATAGCTAAATACACTATATTCTGGGAAATACAACTAGCCAGAAGTCTAAAGGTAAATAGCCTCCCAGTTTCGGGATGTTCAAACTTACCTGATGTATCAATATAAGAACCATAATTACATGTATTACATGGAAGCGTGTGTCCAATGGGATGTTCACGCCTCATGTTCTTCACATTACACAATATTATTATTCAATATAATAGCAATTCACAAATAGTATTAACTTTCATATTAAACATATCGGATTATTCTGTCAAATATTCCCTTAAATGATCAACACCAATATCGTTCTGCACTACAGTAAGAAATATTCAATGTCTAAAGTGACAAATATACAAGATAAATTATTAGAATACCAGTGATATAAATGTCTAATAAAGTAATTGCTGTCTTTTGCATAACTACATGAGCAATGTAAAAATCTTTCAGCATTTTTTTCAAGATATAAACAGATTGGTTGTGTAAGCCAGCCTCTTGAACAGACTATAGGTTTTATGGAAGGATTTAATCTATTGTTATGAATCTTCAGTAACTCATAATGCATATGATTTATGGGATGTTGAACATACATATAATTCAAAAGTTCTAATGATAAACAGTCAATATGCATAGTATAAACATCATTATTTACACTTTTAATAACATTATCTGTTTTGTATCTATTCTTATATAAGTATATTCATAATTCGATAATTCAGAAATAGAATTAAGATAAAATTCTTTGTCCATGACTAAAAACTGCTAAACCTTATATGCACCGTTATGTGTTGCATCAGTCTCTGAAATATGTCATGACTATTAACTAAAGAATCAAGTGCTAACTTCTCAGCAGCAGTTATATTCAAAAAATCGGTTTATCAGAGGTATTTGCTAAAAATAAAGAATGGATATCTCATGCAAATGCTTCTTGAAATGCTTGAATAACATTGTTACTCACAGGGACAAAGGTACTACGTAGACACAACTGTCTTCAGGACTTCATGTGGGGGTTAATTCGGAAGGCAAAATGTCAAAAGATTCTATGAGGTGGAAAATACCAAAGTTAAAGGTTAAAGAGGCATTAGGCACCATAGGCAAGGGTGTCGTAACACAGTACCTGATCAGCAGCAGGTCTGGATGATACAATAATATAAACACTGCAGGAAGGGGGAAGTAGTGTAATCACATGTACAGTACCATAATAGCAAGGGTACAATATAGCACAGCAGTAAAACTCAGCCACAGTGGAGAAATGCACAGCAAGGGGAAAAACAACTGTAAGTGTTAAATCCTACATCACTGCAAACTGACACCACACACAGCTAGCTGCAGCCAGGTACAGTCGAGCACCAGGGCATTCTGGTCCATGGAACAGGAGCTAAGATGAAGAGGATAGTTGCTGAAATAAGTACTTGCTTCTGCATTCCTGATCTGTTCACTCTGCAAGCCTGCTATAGAAAGCACAGCACTTACAGAGTTCAAGGCAGGTGAGTCATGTTGCAACCTAGCACAGTAGACGTGAAGTGTCTGCAAACGCAACAAATTTAACACAGGAAGAGACCTATTTAAAAGTTAACACTGTTATATCCAATAATAATATAATATAATATAATATAATATAATATAATATAATATAATATAATATAATATATTATAATGTTATATCCAGTAAGTAATTCAGTCCAGAAACAAAAGCAGTAAGCCGTTCTCTTACAAGAGGAGAAACAGCTATACCAGTTTCAGATGCAAAATTACCATATCATGAAACAGTACTTTAATATCAGCCCTAGCACATTTTAATGTACAGAGAAAGTAAAATTTTACTTCCCTGATGTTGTGGGGACTAGTTCTTCAAGTCAAATCCAGTAGCAGAGTTCAAGGTAAGTTGCTTGTGTCCCAGCCCAGCACATCTTCACTTGTCTGTGTTTGTATGTTTGTAATCTCAAAAGCACAAAGCAGCAATGTGGTGATTGTGAACAATGATACCTACATAGAAGCTGAAGATATAGTGAATCTACTCACCCAAAAATTTTGCTCAGTTTGCTCCTTCTCTGTCTCCCCTACAAGATATACCTGAATCCAGCTTGCCTACAGCTATCACACATCACAAAGTTCTAAATGTGCTATCAAAACCTAAAACTACTGCATTGAAGAGTCCTGATAATATCCCTGGATGTATCTTAATATGTATGAAACATGATTTAGTCACACCCATAAAAACACTGTTCATCCTCAGCTTCCATACAGGTTCTGTATTCAAGTTAATGGAGAACAGCTACAGTCGTTTCCCTCGTACCTTTCAACCTGGAAATATCAAAAATGTGGACAAAGGCCCATGAAAATAGGTACAAATCTGTATGATGATTAACATAAAATTTGCATACATATTTGCATAACCCGCCCACTCAAATGGAACTGTGGGATATCAACCTTCAAATGTAAACTGAAGAACAGACAACCAAAATATGGGCCCAGCCCCAGACCCTGTAGTAAATGGCAACAATATATGTCAACAGATCTAATCTGGTCTTTAATAACATAACTAATGTTACTAGACTAGACTGCTTTTTATAACCACTCTGGGTTAGATATAAAAAACATAATAAACAGAAGAGTTTGAGATATAAACACAGCAGGAGGTTTGCCAGAAGGCATTTCTGAAATCTGCTTTGCTTTTAAATCAGATAACCTTCAATCACACCTTTTGAAGGACAAACTGCAACGAAATGTTCAAGCTACACGTTTGCTAATGCTTGTATATGTGTGCGTGTGTTGGGGTGGGGTAGGACTGTGTTTACAAATCTGCAAAAGTATTTTTAAAATTTTCATACTTAACAAAAGAAAATTGTTTGTCGGTTGTTTTTCTTGATGTTTTGCCTCACATCAAACTGCCTATTCAGAATGGCTTCCTTCCCACTAACTGAAGCAAACATAACTGCAAACAACAGTGTGAATTTGGGGCTCAGTTTTCTGAAGACTTTTTGAGTGATAGGTTGCCAACAGCACTGTAAATTGTAATTATCTGCATGTAGCGGCAGCACTTCTACAAAAGCTAAAATGATGACATTATGACACAGGTAGAGAGGAAAAACAAAAAAGACTATACTGAATTAAGCATAGCTACAAATACATAAAAAAGCTATTTCTAGCTGATGAAATATCAGACCACAACCCATATTTTGCATACTACATCATGGTCAAACATACTTTTTAACTTTGAAAAAAAAAATCACAACCTGAGTGTACTAGCACAGCTAGAAAAAGAAATAGGACCTGAGCTAAGAAAAGTTCTGAGGGCTGAAAACATATTGCCCAAGTTGACATCACTCCTGAATAAGTACCCATCAATGGTCATTTAGCCACCGCCACTTCATAACTTAGTAGTGTCTGTTCAACTTAATGTTTGGATCTTTGCTATATTAATTCTACAATCTGAATGCATCATCTCAGGCACAATAAAACTACTATGCAGACCCCATACACTAACACTATAACATCTGCGGATATTGGATGCATTTTCATGTAAAACAAAATCAGCTAAATACAGCCTGTCAAACAATAAAGAAAAAGGTAAAGAAATCATCAACTAAACATTTTGCCTAACTACCAAAATAATATATTAAACTGCCTGCAAACAGTAAATAGCTCAGCACATGCAATCATTGGACTTCACTTGCAGATCATCTTCATACAACATAGAATTTCAAGCCTTGGGGAACCACAGGAGGTGAAGATACATGGCTTTGAGACAAACTGATACCCCGAGCTCTCCTTAATATTACTTTGCTGCTGCTACAGAGCAAGCATCATACCTCTTAACTGTCCAGATGTTTGCCTCATATTTTTGGTCTGGTCCTCATAAATTTTGTATTTTTTCTGGCAAATCACTAAGACCGTCAATAAATAATGACATACATTTGAATTTCAAACTTCAAGTTTACATCCTTCAGAAAATGCATGCTAACACAAATCCTGTGTTATTCAATTAATTTTCTAAGTTTATAAGTGTAATATAAAATTTGTCCCTATTTTTGGACCTTTCTCCCCTTATTTTAGGTTTTGTCCAGATTTCTTGCCCCCAAGAGGTTGAGAGGTATGTTCACCACTGCAGTCTACTACAACACTTGAAGTGGACTTGCTGCTCATCTCAATCACTGGTCAATCTCCCAGTCTTCTCTATACTCAATTGTGAATGAGCTCCCAAGATAGTTGTTTTTGATTTTTTATAGGTTCATAGGTTAGTACTAAGCTAACTACCCTTGTGAGCCATTTTAAGCCTAGCCAATTATCCCTTGTGAGACTCAAACCTTGCACCTTGTGTTTGTAAAGCAAACACCTTAACCATTAGGCCACCCTCCCTCTTTGATTTCAAAAAAAAAAATGAGGAGGAGAGAGAGAGACAGTCAAAAATTAAAACAGAGAAATGAATCCAAGTCAGGCACAGTAACTGAAATCAAATTACAAATACAAAAACGTTAAATAATAACAGTGCAACAGATCAGTTAAAGATAAAAGGTAGCTTGAGAAACATAATAGGAAAATAATGTCTCGCCATGAATCACCTCATGCAGTAATAAATAGGAGTGTATCCAGACATTACATCCTAATGATCTTTTATATGCATGTTAACATTTACACTTGCCATCTAAGATCAGTCCTTCCTAGTATACAATACAAAATAATCATATTAAGTCAATCAAGCCATTAATATAAATGTTTACTGAGTATACGATAATCCCAGCAACATCAAACTCTTCACATCACAAGCCCTTTAGATTTTGTTTCATTACATCCTGCCTACACAGTGTCCTCACTAGGCATAGTGGGACTGGTTCCATCAAAAAACATAAAACTAAAACAAAACAGAAGAAAAAATACATTGTCATACCTTCATGGTGGCAGTTCTTTTTTTGTTCTTTCTTACCTGGAGGTGGAGGAGGAGCTGGGGGAAGAAATAAAATATTTCTTCGTGTTTGCCTGGTTGTTGGCTCTACCCACCACTGCTCTGACCCGCATCAGACTGCTGCTGCCTGTTGCCCTGAAATGAACAGTCGGCAGTCACTGTGTAAGCTGTAAAATCAGACTACAGTTCACACAAGTTATCAGACTTCACTTAACTTCACTAAGTCTTCAGTACTTCTAAATAAAAAATAAAAAAACACTGTTGGGGCTATTGCTTGCTGGCTGCTCTCTCGCGGTCCCACTCAGCTGTACCCTTAGTTCTCCTTTTTCTACACTGCACAGTTCCTGAGTTCCAAGTCTGTACCTCTGTAAACTAACACAGTTTTATACTACTAAAAGTAAACTAAGTCATCAAACTATTTCAGTCATGAAAGAAGCACTCGCTGCTCAGTTCTACACATCTTGCCTTGAATCGAATTCAGAGATACATTAGCTGCTGCTGCACCTGTCCTGAAGCACATTGCTGCTGCCCAAATGTAAACAGACAGTCACACCCCTCGAGCCCTCAGCTGAATTCTGACTGTCTGGCAAGCTACTTGTGATGCTGACGTCATCGCGCATGTGATGATGTCAGCAGAAGATTGCCAGTGGAAAAATATTTTTAAAATATTTAAAAAAGGCCATGAAATGTGCAAATTAATTGGGAATAAAGGGGGCCAATTGGAAATTCATGGAACCCCATTATTTGGACCTTAAAATCGTTAAATGCCGAGGAATTTGGCACAGTTGAGAGGTATGGTTCCCCTGTATAAGGGAGGACCTTTCACAGACCCAGGCAATTACAGACCCATAAGTCTAACCAGCCTCATACGCAAAGCTATGGAAAGACTTATCATGGAACTAGTCAGTAAGGACATAGGAAACCTCCAAACACCTGACCCTTCTTAGTTTGGATTCTTAAAGGACAGGTCATGTTTACTTAACCTGGTGGACTTTTTTGAAAAGGTTACTAAAGCAATGGATGAAGTTAAAATAGTACAGACCACATATCTCCATCTAGGCAAAGCTTTTGACATAGTCATTTTTGTTTGTATGATATACCATGTTTATATTTTGTTTTATATTTCTAGTAGATTTTTTCCCTGGGTCCCATGTGTCACCTGTCTGTCAAATGGGACTAACTCAGTCTATAAAATAAATAACTAAATTTATTGAATGGGCAAACTATACAGCAGCTCCCTGACTGGACAATGAACGCTCACCTGCAGGGTATCAATGTGCAAGTAATGCCGGCTGCAAAATGAGTCTGCTGCTTCATGGCAGCATATCAAGCTGCCATGGAGCTTGGACTAGAAAAAACTAATGGCCACCATTATTTTACGCTTGATAAGCATTGCTTCTGCTGTTCGAGTGTAAAATGTACAAAAAAAGAGAAAGAAATAGAAGATTTAAAGAAAAAGTGTGTGTGCGTGTGAGAGTGTAAGTGTATGCGTGCATGTGAGTGAACGTAAGATCGATTGAGCCATTATTTTACACTTGCTAAGCAGTGCTTTTGCTGTTTAGCGAGTCTAAAAAATAAATAAATAAATGAAACCAAGTGTGTGTGTATATGAGTGTATTCATGTTTCTGTCTATGTATGTGAGTGAATGCGTGCATGAAAGCAGAAGAGGTGTGTGTGTGTGTGTGTGTGTGTGTGTGTGTGTGTGTGTGTGTGTGTGTGACTGAACAGTGAAAGCGATCCTTGGCAGTAGGAGCAGTTAGGAGGAATTCAAAATTCTTGACATACCTCACAACTGTTCAGATTTTCACAGAATGTCCAGATATTTGCCTCATTTTTTTGGTGTGCTCGTCATAAAGTTTTAGTTTTCTGCCAAATCTGTGAGAATTGAAGTCAGAGAATAAAGGCAAACATTTGAGTTGTAGACTTTATACCCTTCAGAAAATTCCTGCTAATGCGACACCTGGTATTCTATCAACTCACTTAAGTTTATGAGCAATATTAATTGTCCTTGTTTTTGAGCCTTTACCCCCCATTATTTATGTCTTTGTCCAGATTTCTTCCGTTAAGAGGTCTTAGCACAACATATCTTGATAAGCATAAAATAAATGGGGGACAAAGGCTCAAAATAGAAATATATTTTAAATGATCCTGTTATAAAATCACAACATGACTTGAAAATTAGGATTTGTATTATCTTGCATTTAATGAAGCAAAGGTGCGTGTAAACTTCAAAACATCTAAAACTCATAATATCTAAATTCAAAACATAGAAACCACAACATCTAAAACCAGAAGATGTAAAACTTATAACATTGAAACTTTGCATCAGAACCGCAAACACTACAAATGACATGAAAATAATATCTCCTCCACCTATAACACCACCAAACTAACAAACACACTTTTTACTATGTTTCTGCAGGGAGGGCAAGCCCCCCTGCACCCCCCACACCCCCCCAGTAACTTAAATATACCAACTCAGAGATTGCACTACAGTGGGAAAAAGTTAATTTCCTAACCCCACTGTATTGCGATCACCATAAAGAATGTTCAAAGGCTCAAAAATAGGAATACATTTCAATTATTGTTCTTATAAAAGTTGCTTAAATAATATTTATGTTAGAATTAATTTTCCAAGGAAAGTTAAAGTCTGAAACTCAAATCTATGGCATTATTTAGTGACATCAATCTCTAATAACTGGTAACAAACCAAACATTTTAGGAGTAAGAAACCAAAAAAATAAAATAAATACCTGGACATTTTTAAAGTGTTATATTTTGGATGTAAAATGCTTCCTCCAATACCATTAACATGTACTACACCAACTTTGAAACTTTAGGTAGCAGAACTATTTTACATCAAATATATACTATATATACTATTAGCATTTTGAATCTGCTTCAATCAATCATTTAGAATGCCGACCAGAAATGCTGAATCCGGAATGCCGAAAAGTAAACCAAAGCGAAAATGAATACATCAACAACCATGGTTCGATGTATTCGACATAGCAGGAGGGGATGTCACTCAACTCCTGCTATGCACTTTAACATATTGTTAAACTCTACAGTCAGTGGTACGTTAATTCTACTATTTTGCAGGGGGCCTATGCCAGCCTGCGCCCCCACACCCACTGCACATTAAATATACCAACTCCAAGACTGCATTACAGTGAGGAAATGGGCTAATTCCCTGTTCCTCACTGAAAAATGATCTCCTTGCACAATGTCGAACCCAAATGCTTGAATTACACTACCTGTTCGCAGTAGAGTAGTCGATACATTTGGGTTCAACATTCTGCTGACTTGAAAACTGCAAGTCGACTACATGCCAGTCGGCCAATGCAATTTCAAGGTTTTCTGTGTAAACCTAAAAGATAATATAGTACTAAAAAAAAAAAGTAAGTAAAATACAATTTTACAGAGAGCCCTTAATCTAAGCATAATAATATCCTCCAGGGTGTGTGTAAATGTGTAATTAACACCCTTCCAGGGGTGTAGAGGCCCTGGACAGGCATTAATCACACATTAACATACACGTCAGGCATTATTGCTTGCATATACATAAATACTACATGTGTACACACATCAATCAATCAGTACCTATATATATATATATATATATATATATATATATATATATATATATATTATATATATGTAAATGAATAAACATGATGCTTCATCATAAAGACAGATAGGGTAGAAAAAAATGTATTTTCTGTTTTGTATGTCTGTCTAAACTTGTAAGCATTAAGTGTGAAACAAGCAAACAAGCTGTGGTATATATGATATTCCAGGATTCCAAGACCATGAAAGCCCTGCAGAATGTAACAGTTATCAACCATGTGGCTTGTCTTAGTGCCCCTTTCAGCCATGACTCTGTCACGATTTGGGTGTGACACAGAGTTACAGAGCATTAAAATTATTTGTCGTACTGAGAAAACTTCTTTCAGTGAAAAGCATTCAAAATCTTTGAATTACAAAGCAGTTGCATCAAGCAATACCCTGAACAAACATATTGTTGGTGACATGCACATTATACAAAACATTCAATTTTAAATTTGTAACCAGATGAAGGAGAGCAATATTCAATAACTGTACAGCAAATATAAAATAACAGTCAATGACATTGTTTTCATTTTTTAATTTTAGAACAGTTTTGCATTTTTTCCCATATGGTGAGGCCAGCCTATCTGGTTAGGCCTAGGCCTGTTTCAGAGCAGTCTCAAGCAAGCTTGAAAACATGTATGTAACATATTCATGCTTAAAATGCCTTTCGTATGCTTCCAGTTTACACCCATGGCTCCTTACGGATCCAGAGCTTTTTTGGGCCCAGATTCCTTAGCTATGCAATTTATCAGCTAATAGTAGACAGGATTAGAAAAGGCATGAACTTATAAACAAAATGGTGGTATGATTGTTTATTTACAGTGTACTGCAGTGTGAAATTAATCACTGCTTGCCACTTATTTCCATATTTATGTTCATATTTTCAAAACTGAGATACATGCATACTATTGAGAAGTGTGATGTGAAATGTCATGCTGGGAGACAGGAAGATTAATTCTCAATGTCCATTTATATCACACTATATAAGAGGTATTGCTAGCTGCTTTTTAGAAATTATGATAATAAACAATATTTCTATATGCACAACACTTCACACACTAGTGACTTACAAAGTATTACATGGCATCAGGTGAAACCTTAGATGATGGTGAAGAAAACGGTCATTGATATTTCACTGTAAGTTACATGTCTTGAGAGATATTCAATGATATTTATATTGATAATTAAACAATTATGCCTATGTTTTCTTGTTTCTGCAAATATTCTCAACATGCACGCACTCATATAGGAAGTTATAGCTGCCACGTGAAAGTTTATGTCTCGTTAACAAACGTTCTAACAAAATATGTCTAGGTTGTTCATTTTCTAAGATATGACAATTTATTTGTGAAAGTGTAGCAAAAAATTTAATTTGGGGTTTGTCTGCATTATAATATACTGCAGCATTTTTGGAAAGACTATGAATGTGCAAACTTTTATCGCTGTAAAGAATAATTCTTACTAGTAACAATATTATTTGTACCATTTTAATAGCTTGTCTTCTTCTTCTTTTCCCGGTTAGGGGTCGCCACAGCGGATCATCTGTCCGCTCATGATTGGCAGTGGAGTTTTACAGTGTCAATTTGCCAGCCCGGCGCCCAACCTTCCACAGAAGGCACACACACACTCATACCTAGGGCCAATATAGAGTGTTCAATCCACCTGCAGCATGTCTTTGGGATGTGGGAGGAAACCGGAGCACCCGGAGGAAACCCACACCACCACAGGGAGGACATGCAGACTCCACACAGAAGGCACCCCAGCCGAGGATTGAACCTGAGAACCTCTTGCTGTGAGGTGGCAATGCTAAACACTGCACCACCGTGGCCGCCCTATTTACATTTGTTTATCTTGTGCTTTTTAAGTTGATTTTTCAAAAAAAATGCCCTGGAATGCAAGGATGTGTACAGGCTGCTAGAGGTGACATTCCATACCATTCAAGTGCTAATGAGTTAAAATGTTAAATATTTAGAACCAGTTTTAGATGAGAGCAGGCTAAACTCAGAAAGAATTTGTATTTAACATGTTAAATATTCAGAACCAGTTTTAGATGACAGCAAGCTAAATGCATAAGGAATAATAGCTAATGAATAGGTGCGCTTATCTCCATATCAATATTACCAGAAGAATATACTAAGTCAGACATTTGTTATTTCAGGTATTGACAGTGCACATGTGAGTAGAGGGTAAGGACAGTTTGTTTTTGCACATATATAATTTTTTTTGTTTTTAGTGGGGGAGAACCAAAGTACTTTTCTAATATCTAGGGAAGATAGAAAGACGTTACTGTGGTTTGAGGGAGGCTGTTAAGGTAAACAAGATATAGGATAATGCAACACAGAAGACATTAATAGCCCTGGTATGCATAAAGGGGGCACTTAAGGTGCAACATACACTAGTCATCTAGCTATTGGTAGCAGTTGTAGAGAATGCTGTTTCACCCGGACATAGATAAACTAGAGGAGGTACATAGGACAGCAATAAGAATGGTGCACAGTCATCATCGGAAGTCCTATGGAGACTATGGTCAGCCCAATTTCATGGAGGTAGGACATCAATCTACACCACAAGCAACCTGAGTGTGGGAATGGACTCAAGCTGCTAGTAAGGTTCACAGGACGATAGGATGAAGCAGATGAGAATAAGTTCTGTTATTTCTATCTTTGGGGTGGGGTTGTTGGCCTGTTTTGGAGACCAGGAGCCTCACAGGACATCACATGTTTAATAAACTCTACATCCATGATTTCCTGACTTCACTACAATAGCCACCTTTACTGCCAAGTATTGACTGGCCATCACAAGTATGGCAGCCCCAGGCTGCACACTCACCACTCCCAATTGGATACCTTATTTCCCATTAAATAAATAAATAATAACATTTATCACTGAAGCTGAAATTCTAAGGAGGCAAGGGGGTCCATCCAACCAAGGGTCATATATGGGATATCTGTAAATGAGCAGTTGAGAAGTGAAGGACTCGGGGAAATGAAAACTTGGAAGGTAGGGCAACAGGCTAACAGAGGTGTGGATGGGGTCAGGGAAGGAATAAAAAAAGAAGTCATATGAAGACTGCTGTATTGATAAATAGTAAACTTAGCTACTGTGATTTAATGTGGAGAGGAGTGGCTAGTGAGCCTAGAGTTATTTCCTGAGAGTCACTAATGTTAGAAAAAGGCTAGTGCACAATCCAAAGTAAAAGTTGGAGTGCTTTATGGAACTTGTCATCTGTGTACTTATAAAGGAAAACAGAGAACTGAAATTGTTTTTGGTGCAGCATTGATAAGTTTGTTTATAATAATGTTATTTCTAAGTTTTTCGAAGGTGGTACTGAGAACACTTTTCTGATACAGATGCTAGAGCTGTTTTGCAGGTTAAGTTGTGTAAACTCTGCATTCTTTGATAGAAATATCCTTATACTTTCCTTTAGCAGTTGCAATCTGATCTGCCAAAATTATACAATTAAATGAAAAAAGTACAGCTGTTACACCTTTATCAAACTTCTCCATTCTGAGTGTAAAAACTAGAAAAAAAAATCGATCCATATCCTGTTCCAAACATTCTAGAACCCCATGCAACAAAAAGTAAACTAGATGAATAGTTTCTATCCCACTGATTGAGTTAGAGTATTTTTAAATACTTATTTACCAGGATTTCATAGCAGTCTAATAATGTCATTCTTTTAGGCACACACAGCTCAAGACACACAGATTCATACTAAAAAAAAACAATTACACCTTACCTGGTTTCCAAGTGAATACAAGACTAACTGCTCCGAAGTGCCATTTTTAAGCCTCACCAATAAACTGAGGTTAGAATCAAATCTGGTGTCCATAAGGTAAAGACTTTATTCATTATGCCAAGTCCACCCCTTATTTAGCAATAGGAATTTAAATGGATGTGAGTAAGCCTCACTGACACTGATATATATTGATCAGGGTGACTGATGGAAAGGCTGACATACAACATATGATCTGAAAAAAATATGCAACTTTTGGCATACTAAGGAAATGGTTGTATTCCTAATACACCAATATCTTTAACCACAGAAAATACATGTTGGTGATGCAATTGCATCACCCCACACATTTCAGCCTGAACAAAACAACACACCCAGTGAGCAACCTTAATTTTACATTGGCAACTATGTATCAGTCATTTCACCACAACAGCTTGCTGTTGGCTGAGTAAAATAGTTTGCATATTGGATATAGATCATTTGAACAATGGTCATCAAAATAAATGCCATTTTAGAGAACATAGTTAGAAATATCACTCAGAAAAACTGTAATCCTAACGTCTTGTAATCCTTTTCTGCTTCTCTGTAACTCATTGGAAGGGAGATTCAGCTATCTCCAGCAGTAAATATGTGACTTGTGAAGTCATGTATTATTGTTGCTCAACTGCCCAACTTCTTTCCACTTTACAAAAAAATGCACAGAATAAATGTATTACTTGTTCCTTACCAATCAGCAAATTCAGATCTACAGAATTATGTACATTCACAGCTGAATGAAGACATTTTCTCTGAAGAGAAGAAGACAGAGATGGGGGAGAGTAGCGGGGGAGGGGGGGCAGCAAGAAAAGGAGTGAGAGAGAGAGAGAGAGAGAGAGATGAGGAAAATCTGTTCCACTGAAAGAGTTAGCATAATTGTGTGTTTAAGGAGAGCCTCATAAGACTGACAAAAGTTATACAATATGCTTGGACTATATTACATGGTTAGCAGTCAAAGAAAGATTAAACTACATCATCTGTGAGCAGGCATGGGGTGGGAAAAAATTTGCAGAAAGTAATGCACTATACATCGGTTGGTCAACATAGTCTAAATATTAATACTATTGATTCCTTTCATATCACATACTTTAGACAGCAATCCATATTTAGATAGTATTATTTCAGTTAAAATTCTTAATTCCAAGAATGCTGTTTTAAAGAAAGTACTATTCCCTTTGCTTGTCTGTCTGTCACAGGCAGTTTCTGCATATCATCACCAAGACAAAACCTTTAATCTCTTCCTCCATCTTTATAAAATTATTATTCACCGTCATATGTACAGCTCTGCATTAAACGAAGATTTTAAGATAGTGTAAATGGCATTTTAAAATCCTTAGAATATCATTTGAAATAAATATGTCAAAATATCATTAACAATATTATATGGCACTACTACATTAGACAAATATATGACATATAAAGATTTATTCCTATCACTAGTGTCTTGCCTTCTGTATCCTAAGCATTTAGGTTGTCTGGTGTATTAGACACGTGCTTGACATCTAGTGCCTGCTAA
This sequence comes from Protopterus annectens, assembly GCF_019279795.1. Lineage (NCBI taxonomy): Eukaryota > Metazoa > Chordata > Ceratodontiformes > Protopteridae > Protopterus > Protopterus annectens. The sequence goes on from NC_056743.1 coordinate 1,054,897,082, forward strand.
TAAATGCCAATACTGTATTTCCAGGTTCAAAGTTCAAATATATAAAGTTTTAGAAAAAGCAATGCAACATACTCAGGATTATTGTACAGACACCAAATCACCGGTCTGCTAAACAACCATTTTTGCATTGCTTTATCCCCAGACATTTTGCATGATTATAGAAAAGTACTTTCATATCTTCCCATAATGTTTTTCAAGGTCAGTCAAGTGGTCAGGGTAGAAAGTGCGCACCCTTCCCCTGAGGGTAGGGCATTGTTTATAGAGACTCTTTGGAAAGATGGAATTTCAAAGGCTGTCATGGAGTCTCCTGGCAAGCAGCTGTCAAGCAACCCAATACTGTGAGAGTGATTAATGGGCAGAAAAAATGGAAGGAAAAGCAGAATTTTAGGAAAAGACATACACTTCAGATTTCCTTAATAGATACCAGCTTTATTCATAACTTTTTAAATTTTACACTCAGCATGACATGTTTTTCAGAAACTCATTGCCTTTTAAGAAGAAAATGCTTGATCCCTGCATAGACCAGAATACTCCCACCACTAGATATTCCACATGCTAATCTTTAATAGGTTTAGAGAGAGCCGTAGACTCAACTGTCAACAACGTGTGTTTAATGCAGTACATTTTATGTAAAGAGAATGTTGTTGTGCTTATAGTGGGTTATGGTGCAGAAAAAGAGGAAAGCATAGTGCTGACAGCAGTGTTACATTAAAATCCCTGCACAGTAGTATGGGAATTTAAATCATGCAGTTTCATGTATAGCAGAACATTTTTACATAAAGAAAAAATAATTTTCTTTTACTTATTATTTAAGTGGGTAAATGGACTGCTTTATGGACCCTTTTCATCCATGACCCAGGCCATAACAACAAGAAGGAATACAACATATATATATGTGCAATTTCAGGACATCAATCGACTGGCATATTTTTAGGAGGAAGGAAGAAACATAAAAAAACAAATAAGAAAACATGCAAACTCCATTCACTGAAAATCAGGACAGATCTTACAATTTATGCAGCACAAATAGCATATTCCTTGTGGTTAATGCAACAATAAGAATGCTGTAACTTTAGTTTCTCCAAAAATGTACCAGGCTTAAAGATCCTGATGTTTCTTAAAGCAATAAAACACAATAAAGTGCATACTGCGATAAGTGATACTGTCCTAAACTATAAGATAAGTAAGATTGCTTCTCGCTAGTTTCGACTTATGGGGAGTATACAATGCTCTGCAAATATTTTGTCACTGGTGTGACTTAGCTTTAAAATGTGCATGGAACTCAATAATAAAGTGACTCAGGTGTAACACAATGTGCTGTCATGTCTAATTGGCTGGTCATTCTTTAATGAAACTTGCCAGTGGAAAAGTTGATCAGTGACTTCAGCCAGATCACTTCCACAAGAATACTCTGGATAAATACAATGCTTTTTTTACCTATTGCAGACATAGGGGCATGCACTTAGACTGGGCAAAATCTGACAAGAAGGGTTCATCACCAAGCATGGGCCTTCTATATGTATCATTGTGGACAATAACATATCTGCAAGGACTTCATGATCATATATACCTTTACCAAAGTTTGGCTCAATTATGGTAGTCGATAGAATGGTGGGTCTATGAAATTTATTGAGAACTTTTGAGTAGTGTTGTTGCTATCTGTCCAGTACAAAGGAATGAAACTCTAAGTCTGACTCAGATGATCCAGGATAGACTAACAACCAAGATATGGGAGGAGTCCGTAGGGGAGGGTGGGAGTTAAATAACTGATGTCAGCTTATCCATCCGAGGGAAGAGAAGCAGTCTGCTCGACAGTGTTGCTAACGTGTACAATATAGTATACAATGTATAGTCCAAGGAGAGAAACTTGTCTCTTCCAAGATACACCCATGCAGTAGATGTAAACATGTGTGTATAGAAGTCCAAGGAGAGAAACTTGTCTCTTCCAAGATACACCCATGCAGTAGATGTCAACATGCGTGTATAGAAGTCCAAGGAGAGAAACTTGTCTCTTCCAAGATACACCCATGCAGTAGATGTCAACATGCGTGTATAGAAGTCCAAGGAGAGAGACTTGTCTCTTCCAAGATACACCCATGCAGTAGATGTCAACATGTGTGTATAGAAGCACATATGCAAACAATGAAAGGTCAGCTTATCCATCTGTGGGAAGAGAAGCAGTCTGCTCCACAGAGTTGCTGATGTGTACAATATAGTATACAATGTATAGTCGAAGGATAGAAACTTCTCTTTCAAGACACACCCATGGAGTAGATGTCATCATGTGTGTATAGAAGCACATATGCAGACAATGAAACGTACAGTACGCTCTTATCTAAATGGATTAGCATCACACACACATCGAGGATGAGATTAGGCCATAATAAGGAAACCATTTCTGGCTGCCTGGATAATGACTATGCTGTTATCAGCTTTTACTCAGATGGAGGAAAGAGGAGACTATGATGATTCCAGTGAGATGAAAAGTGAGCAGGCACAGATTAAAAGAAAATGCACTAAGATACACACACACACACACACACACACACACACACACACACACACACACACACACACACACACACCAAAATAAATTTTAGGTAGTGTTAGCTAGTCATGTCTGTTACAAATGAACAGACAGTTGTTTTGCAGTCAGTCTGACGTATATCAAGACACAGATAGATAAAGCTCAAGTTCATATTCAATTTTAAGTGTCAATTAGCTAAGCACTATTACAGGCTTAGAACAAACAAACAAACAAAAAAAAAAAATTAAAGGACAATTATAAATAGAAATGTGTGAAAGCACTTGCAAAATTAATGTAGGTCTTAGACAATATATTAACCTTACTTACCAAATTCCTGTTTGAATAGGTAAGTTTTAAGAATTGTTTCAGAACCATAGACTACTGGAGCCAAGTACAGCTATTTAGCTAGGATGTTCAAAAACACATGGCCCTTAAAATAAACAAAGGATGGCTCATCACATGAAACCAGGTGGATACTTAGAACCTGCAGCAGCCCAAGAGTAACACAGTAGAAGGCACAAGCAGAAAGATACTGAAGGAGTAGCTCTCATAGGCTAGGAGGAGTTAAGCTATATAATTACAACAGACCAGAATTATAGCATTATAAATGAGAAAAAACTGGACAGATAGCCATTGCAGACTTTGCAGTATTAGTGTAATATTGTGTTTACAGGATACATTGTGTATTGCCTGGATTCAGAATTCTGTGACCAGCAGCTCTAGATAAAGGGAATTGCAGTAGTCCAGCCAAAAGGAGACCAAATCATGTACCTTCATAGGAAGATGTGTTGAAAAAATTAGGTGCTGAATTAGAGGGAAATAACTTTCAGATGGAAAGATGAAGATTCAACATCTGTACACACCTTGTCCCAAAGTATGAGGCAATCATTAAATATCACACATAATATCATATATAAATTCCACACCTGCAACATGAATTGCAATTTGTAAGTACTGTAGATGACATCAGTGGACAAAACTGGAGGAAATTAATCTTGAATGGTGGCATGCATTGTCATTGACACCACCTAGAAGGGCTTCAGCATCAACTGAATATTAACTATCCTGTTATGGATGCTGCCCAAATATGAAGATTAATACAGTCACAGAGTCACGGGGAAAGGAGATGTCGAGCTGTATGTCATTATAAAAGAGTGATAGCAAGGCAGCATATACATTGTGAATGACAGTGGATCAGACCTAAGCCTGGTGTTATGCCAGATGTCAAAAGAAAGGGCAGGAGGAATTAACTCAAGACCAAACCTCTAAGTATATGACTGGAGGCAAATCATTGCCAGACAATACTTGATATACCAAAGGAATGACTCAAATGGTCTAAGAGAATCTCAAGGTCCACTGTGAGAATGCTGATATATATATATATATATATATATATGTATATATATATATATATATATATATATATATATATATATATATATATATAGAGAGAGAGAGAGGTGTTATAGGTTTGATGAGTGGGCCTACTGTAACATAATTCAGGGCTTTTCCCTTTCCCCATGGTTGTGGGACCCTGGAGTTAGTTTAGGAGTGATTGGGGGAATCCTCCCACATAAAAGCAACTTATGTAATATTTTTTGGATATCATAACTGTAGCACATTCCTATACATTTACAATCACTTTTATTGTTTTTTGCTTGTGATAATCATTATCACAGATGAGGCTGCTCAATGTGTCTTCCACTGATCAATATCATTGGTGATAATTTATTACATAGTTATATATACCAATATCAGTAAGGGTGCATAACCTTTTATTGACTAGGCAGCATACTGAACAGTAACTGATTGGGCACAAATGCTCAAAAACACACTGAAAAAAAAAATGTTTTAAACATGTTTTTGCTGCACCTTCCACATATGTGGTCAATGTGATTAATAGAGATTGCGGTACAGTGCGGATTGGGAACTTTACCCTTTTCCCCACTGTAGTGCAATCTTGGAGTTGGAATACATGCAGGGGATGTGTGGGGAGGGGGTGCAGACCTCCATGGGAGGTGCAGGGTGGCTTGCCCCCCTGCAAAAATGTAAAGTTTAGTCTTTTACAGTACATTCCTGTTCTGACATGTGCAAGGAAAATGGTATGTCGAATAATGCTGAATCGAATAATCAGCATGTCATTTGATATAGTGACTTGTTCAGTATTTCATGTTGTTTTTCATTGTATTGAATATTTTTTTGTTTTGTTGGTCGCAATTTTGATAGTAAACCTATATATGTATTTGAAAAGCAATAAGCGGACAATCAAGTGAACATTCAAGACATTGTTAACTGAACATTGAATGAACATTGAATGTTATTTCTGAAACAAAATAGCCTGGTGGCACCAGAGAGCTTGTACACAAGTAGTTTAAGAAAGACTTGCACAGCTTGTTCCAGCAAGCTGTCTGTTGGTACAGTGGATGCAGTAGCAGGTTTGGGGAACCAAATATTAGAGGTCCAACTCTTGCAATCCATAGGAGATGTGGACCTATTTGATAAAATGGTTGCAGTAGTCTGTCGGGGACTTTGACCTTGTGCAGGAGTTTTTGTGTTGAACTTTTACTTTGTGTTTGAGGGGGAAGTGCATTTATTTCCTTATTTAGAGGAAGGACTGATATCAAGAGATTATTATTCATTTATTGTATTGACGGTTTTGCTTCCTTAGTGGCAGCATCCTTATTTCTTTGCATATCATTCCTTTCTCTTGATAATCTGTTAATATTGTATTGCACAGTCTGCTTGCTTTTTAAGATGCTCAAACACATTTGTTCACTTTTCTATCATTTGATCTCATATGCATTGATTAGAAGTTAGGTTGCATATATATATATATATATATATATATATATATATGTGTGTGTGTGTGTGTGTGTGTGTGTGTGTGTGTATCTATGTATATATAAATAAACAGTATCAGCACATATCTCCTTTTAGATATTTTAAGGTTCCAGCCACCTAAATACAAGTTATTATCAGCATCAAACAGAATATAGCGACAGTTAGCAAACCGCAGTTTTACCCTAAATGAGCTTTATCAGTGCATTGATGATACATTTTCCATTAGGTGGATGGCCTTAATAAAATCTTTAAAAGGAGATGTGCTGATAAGGTTTGTCTGGATGCAATTTTTTGGCACTGGTTCTTATATATATATATATATATATATATATATATATATATGTGTGTGTGTGTGTGAAGTTTATAAAATCATTGTTCTCTGTCATAGGTACAGCTCTGCATTAAATGAAGACTTAAAAATTGTTTGTCTGTATAGTACTACTATTAGCAAATGGGTTTTTGGTAAGGTATTGTTTGGGCTAGGGTTAGGGGCAGCAGCATGGCTAGAGTTAGTATACATGTGTAAAGTATTATGGGAGGAGCGGTTTCCTAAAAATGTTATTGTACTCTGTCATTAAGCATGTTTTCTCATGGTGGAAAGAAAAATGCAAATATCGCCTCATGCTGTGGATTTGTGCATTTTTTCCAATGTTCTGCATATAAGACCCCTTTGGCACAGCAGGCTGTTTTCAAGCATGACTCCAGAACATTAGCCTGGGCAAGTGGCTTGCTCAGTATCACATAATATGACAGTGGAGACCGTTGGAATCAAATATAGATCTCTAGGATATGTCTTGCTTGTAACTTGTTGGTTTTGACAGCTCTAGGGTACTGCCAGTCTTGACTGACAAACCTAGGACTTAAGAAATCATCTTCTTCTCTGCAGTTAAAGCTTAGCCTATACATGCATATCAAATGCAAATTATTTTAACCTCTTCCAGCTTCTATTGCTTTGTTTTATTACAAGAGGTGAGATTTCAAATAAATGATGACAGCAGTAACAATGTGCAGCCGTGGAATTGACAAATACTACTTAAGATTTGGCAAAAGGTCACAAGTGCTGAGCATCTGTTGTATTCTTTCCAATATTAATGTAAATCATGGACTGTCTCAAGCCTACAGGAGTCTGATAATATATACAAAAGGAGAGTAAAGCGAATGAGGCAATTAAACAAGCCATAGTCAGCATACACAAAACTGCAATTAAATACTTCAAGATAGCAATATTAACAAATTTATGACATTTATTCTTCACCTAAACAGTGCTGAAAGAATTCTTGCTCCAACATTTATGAGCAGTAGTTTTTCTTCAGCTCAGAGTGCACTTGTTAGCTTTGTTAACCTAACAATCCTGTATGATTAATGGTGAGCACTTTATGTAATTATTCCAGTTAGTGGCTTTTTAAACATCCATAAATTATATTCTGATTAAGGCAAGAATAGCAATCTAACAGTCTATCTAAATTAAAAAAAAAAAACTTCTTGCTCACATGTTCTAAAATGGTGTATTTCCCAGAATTTTAGACTAGGAATGTTGCAGGTTGTGGCATGCAAACTTTTAATGTTGTATTTTTTGATAATATTTTGTTTCATGTATTCTGTTTATTACATATCTAGAGGTGAAATATATTATTAATTTGATCCAATGCATAATTTTATTTATTTGCTCATAACTGGCATTTTAACTTGATGTGGAACAGTATGTCTCACAACTTTCTAGTAGCAAAATAACTGCAACTCTTTGTGTAATAAGAGGGTAAAATATGCAACACAGGAGCATACTTGTTATTGAAATTGCAATCTCCAGCATGGTTGATGAAAGACTATATTATACATTTGTTTTGCAAAATATCTATTGGAAGTGTACAATGTGAGACATTTCCTGTGGTGAAAAAATGTTTCTGAGAACTAAAATGTGTAATGCACATTATAATATGACATTATTTCCAGTGAGATATAGACCTGCAGTACGTTGTCACACCAAATTTTCTCTCTGGCTACAAAAAGAGTATCCTGCTTAGACTCTTCCTGAAGTAAAGGGTGATATGGCTACACTTAAAATCTGCCCTAGCTTTTCCAAAAACAGAGCCAAGAGTCAACAAATTATTTAATCCATAACAGAATTAATACTAAAGATTACTCAAAGCCAGAAAATACACATTCAATAACTTCACATGCTGTTTATAGCATTGTCTAAAAAGTCATAACACCATGGGAAAACAGATGGACAAGACCTAATGGATATTTCTGGATAATATCTGAGCTCTATCTTCCAAAAACAATAACTGAAGGATCATGGATGGATTCATTAATTACTTTTTCAAAGAGATTTGTATCTGGCATAAGGTCCAATATAGCTGATATTGTGTGTGAGAGAAGATATCTTTAGTGACTGCATGTTATTGAAGCTTCGTGTAGTCTTCCAAAGTCCAAATACTTCCTTTGTTAATGTGAGTCTTGATGTCAGCAGAAAACATACTGAGAGGGATAGTCATACTTCAAATAATCTTCAGAAAGTACATCCCCTAAAATGCAGATTTATTCCAAAAGTGGCCAAGGCTGGTATGTTTTCTCATGCTAGAATTAATGGGGTAAAACATCCAAACTCTCTTATCCTGTCTGCTATGCTAGTCAGAAAATTGCTGTCAGAGATATCCAGGAGTGTGAATCAGCTCTGCAGCACAACACCTCTATGCAACCCTAAAATTACCAAAAAGATTCCATATGCAGCTATTTTCATTAATTGCATGGTGATACCTGAATGAAAAAAACAGTAAAGGCACTAAGGAATCCAGCAAATATTCTTGGCTCCCTATTGAAATGCTGGCATTCAAAATGCCGTGTAGTGACACACTGACACAAAAGATAAAAAAAATACAGGAGATGAGCAAATCTTAAATATTGCACTTGTCCTTTCAACTTCTCTTTTGCAGGGGGACAAGCCGCCTGCAACCCCAATATACAGGTCAGACCCCCTCAACCCTGAACTTATATAAACTATACAATTGCCGTATGTCTTAAAAATGAATATTCTGCGAAATGGCCATCTCAGGCTTAGTATATGTAAATCCAGTTTTTTGGTCATTCAGTCTCCAGATTTTGAAATCTTGCTAAATGGGGTCATGACATTTAAAATGGTTATGGATATTCTTATATATATATATATATATATATATATATATATATATATATATACACATATATATATATATGTATATATATATGTGTGTGTATATGTCAAGTTGCAGAAGTCTATCAAGTGTGAGGTGAAGGACGCAGTTTTTCACTAGGTGCAAAGTATTAGAGGGCACAAACGAGAAGTGCAAAGGTGCTTTTCTTTCAGTATTTTTTTTATTCTAACCACATTTTTTGTTTTTGCTTTTGTGTTTACACTTCATATGAAGAGCTGAGGGGACGTGGATTAGCTGTAAGAAGTAGCAAGCTGATTGGTGTATAGGTACCAGTTGGCTTGCTACAATGTAAGCCATGGCCCTGTTTTTTTTTTTTTTTTTACTCTGTCTCTTCACAGAAGTCTGCTGAAGGAAGTTGGGTGAAAAAAAGCTTTTTTTCTATTTTGAATAGATGAGTGGGTAAGTGCACTACACTGGGAGAGGGCACCAGGTACTAGTGAGCCAGCTGTTTTTCTGCTAAGATGTATGGTTTACCAGATGCAGTCACATAAGCATGCTCATTTATTCTCTGTTTCCTATTTGGAATGCCATTTGGCAAGTCTATTTCATGAAGTATGGGTCACCACTGTGTGGGAAAAATTCATTATGAATCCTATATTCATATTTACCAAACAATTTAATTTAAGCTTCAGGAAATTAATATGCACATTTGAATTAATGCAAACCACAAGAGAACTATAACCCTTAGAGGTGAAGCAGTAGAACAAACTCCTTCTAGTCAGATTAGTGCCTCTATGTTTCTGAAATCTACATTTTCATGTTTATGCATTTATTTATTTATTTATTTATTTATTTATTTATTTATTGGCATTTGTTTACCAGGAAAGTCTACTGGGCCTAGCAGAGCCAATTTTCAAAGGAGGTCTCGGGAGAAAAGCTCCACAAGAAACACAAATAGAATATAAAGTACGTCACAGGCACATGTTTAGAGTATCTGTATAACAGAGGGAGGAAAAACATTTTTAAACAGTAGCACAATTAGAAAATCACACAAGAGTTGATACAAACTCAGCAAACTAATTACAATGTAGTACAACTATAGTTAAGAAAGGAGTATTGGTGAATATAAAACGGTGATATGTACACACAATCTAAATTAATCTAATGCTGACAAAGAAGTATGAGTGAATAAAAAATGCTAAGCACATAAACAATGACTAAGATTTAGAGCAAGGAAAGACATTTACAGGCTGTAGTAGTAATACTGTAGATGAAGTAGTATAAAAGAGGATATAAATAGAATAATAATACGAGAAGGTACATGTGAGAAGTTGGAAATGATTACAGTACAGGTAGTAACGGTGGGAGTTGAATAGATTAATAGCAGGAGAAAAAGGTTATTTGTTGAATGGGTAAAGAGAGAGAGGGTGTGAAAGAATGTTAATGAATTTGCGATATATACAGAGGAAAAATGTGAGCACAAAGGAGCAAAGGGAAACTATTGGATGGCTTTAAGATCTAGGTAATGGCCGGAGGAGGCTTAGTGCAGTTAAAAATCCAGTTGGAGTGAAGGTAAAGCTGGAATATAAGCTAGGCACTTTAACTACTGTGAAGAAGAAAATGAAATGGAGGACTGAATATTAGACATCCCTGACTGTCTTGAATATTCTCCTTTATAAAAGTTGTTTTCTGAGTTGTGATATTTGTATCTCAAATATTCACATCAGTCCAGAGAGGTATCACAGAACCACAGTACCAACTTTGTTTTCAAATCTGGAAACAACTTGTTTTCTACTCAGGTTTGATATTTTAATCTGACAGATAGGAAAACATATTTCACATAAAAATGGATAATGATTTCTGATCCATTATTGTTTTTCCTTCTAATAATTTATAAATAAAACAAAATAAAGATCAAAATGGTATATGCAGGATGTATAAGGGATGACATTTGCAGCAAGGTAGAATTCTGATGAATCCATAAAAGCTGAAGTATATTTAGATAATTTAAACCATAAAAAACTCCCTCCGGACAGGCTTAAGAACTAAAAGACAGAAGACTCCTTGTTCTTACAAGTTAGCCCTCCATAGAGATGCACACAGTTTTAGAGGCATTTTTCATCTTCATAATTATCTACAGTAATATTTGAATGCTTATGACTCTTATACATAGTTTAAAGTAGCGCAGCAGGGGAACATTTAATCTCTCTTTACTGCCAAGGTGTTTAATGTACATCTCCTACACATACTGACCACACTGACTTTTAGTTCTTACCAGCAACAGAAGGATTAGATTTTACAAAAGGACTTAACATATATTTCAGAAATGAACTACTTGCATTTATAATGTTAAGTAACAATCTTTTTATTCTTCAAGTTTGTAATTTTGCATCAGCCTGACTGACAGAAATATTTGGTTTGTATTCAATGTGATTACGCCTTTCAATTTTTTCATATGATTTTATAAATACAGAATGTTCCAAACATACAGCAGTTTATTTGTTTTTGGAAAAAAAAATAGTATGGCAGAATAGTAATGTATTGTGACTGGCGAATAATTAATTTTAATCACTTCAGTGTAACAGTTGCATCCAAAGCTTTTCTATTGTATCTGAAATATTCAATTATTTTAGTACATCATATTTATATAGAAAGCAGCATATTTGAATAATGCTAATACATACTGTAGGAGATTTGCTTAGTCAGTATTTAATGATTAATCACAGAATACCATTTTAACATAATGGTAATGTATATAGGCTAGAATAGGCCTTCTCATTACTGATTGCTCCTTATAGGTGTGAGAATGCTGTGTTGGTGTTCTATATCAAGCTTGAAGTCCTACAAGCACTTAACTATTAGCAGATCTTTTACCTGGAAGCTGGATTAAGGAATAATAAACCTCAAATGTATATTTATCTTGCTGATTTTGCAGTTGCACTTGACCACGGAGGATGCTGATTTCCATTAAATATGTTTACTATGTAAGTGACAATTCTTTGAACTTGAATTGACATGCTTTTTCCTGGTTGGCTTAAGATGGTCATTCTTTCTTCTATCCCTGAATGTTAAACAAAGGTTTTCAGCTGGAGACACACTATTATTATTATTAAGGCAAAGGGTCTCTAGCACAGAATAGAAGCAGACAGCTGTATTATCATGCCTACTGGGAATGAATGGGACCTTGTCACAACAGATTTTTATTTATTATTACCTCTTTTAAATAAAAATAGCACCTTGTACACATTGCAACACATGGCAGTATACAGGCTTAGCAAAAATGGGCAAACTGTAAAAATTTCCCAGGGACCTAACCCTTTTTTTTGGGGGGGGGCCCTTGCATACTAGAAAAAAATTCAGTTAACTTAATCATGCTTCATAATAGGTTCATAGGTTAAATAATACCTGGGCCTTTTAAAACCTAGCCATGCAACCAAATATATCCCACACATTATTGTGTTTTAGAGATTATTTTAAGGGGTGTATGTTAGTTAAGCAGCCATTAAATCATGCCCTATGTCCAATAGAGACACAAGTGTGAGCAGACCAGTGGTGAATTTCTGATCCTGGCTGAGCTTAAAAAGGGTTACAGAATGGTTCTGCTTCACATGGATGGGAAACCTATTCTAGGTAATGGTGATTCTGTGAGATATATTCCTGTCCCTCCAACATGTTCTATGTAAGTCGCAAGCAAAGTTTGAATACTTAGATCTCTCAGTTCTGATGCTGTTCATTTTGCGGATATGCAAAAGCTCCACCAGAGCAGGATCAAGGATAGCTTGTATCCCAGGCATAAACTGCCTGTCAACGGTCTGTAGTAACCAAAGGATAAATCTTTGAGTCAATCTGCATAGGTTATTGTGTTTACTCCCTGTATTCTTTTTGTGCGGAACCTCTGTGGACATTCCAGTTGTTAAATGTGCTACTCAGGTACAAATCAAAGGGGATATTATACTAGATGATGGGTCTGATGATGGCAGAGTACAGTGGCATGACTTCCCTGGACTTTGATGCCATGCCCTTACTTATACATTGAGTGACATAGAATGATTTTCTTTCAGTCTTAGACACATATTGATTGTGAACCAGGTTACTGTCAACATGAGTTCCCAGATCCCTGACTACTGCATCTACTTTCAGGGGTATTTCATTAATGAGGTAGCCATGGCTTTGCCACCAGCCATTTGTCTGCATTAGACATTTCTGTAAGATGTTAGTATCTTGGGTGGTTTCTATGATTGCTTCTAGAATACAATCATCTGAAAAACCTGGTTAGTCAGCGGCCCTTGACATTGACCTTGACTTCCAAAACATAGATGAAGAGCGTGCCCAGTACAAAGTACTGTGGAACTCCACTAGGGCCAACCTCTTTGAGGAGGTGGTCTTCCATTCCTAACTCCCTGGGTCCTCTCTGTGAGCCAGCTGGCTATCCAGCAAGTTTCATAAGGGTTTAGGCCTAATTACATGAGTTTGTTTATACTGCCTGAGTGGGGTATTGTAGCAAATGCCTTTCCTAGGCCAAGGTAGGTTGTATGCACTATTTTGCCATCATCAATTGTCTTGTTCACCTTCTCAAAGAAGTCCACCTGGTTTACTAGGCAGGGCATGCCTTTGACAGAGCCAGACTGGATTGGGTCCACTGTCAGAAGGCTTTCTATGTCACTGATAATCATTTCAATGGCTTTGCATATCAGATTATTCAGACTAATAGGTCTGTAGTTCCAAGGATCTGTTGATGGTCCACCTTTGCTCAGAGGGATGACAAGTGCAATCTTCCATTTGCCCAGCGCAAAATCTGTGCAGAGGCCCTGCTAGATCATATTTCAGGCTATTTAGAAGGCATCCTGGGATATCATTGAGGTTCATGAAAGCTACGTTCTTGGCCTTAGAGAGCTTATCTAAGACCTCCCCCCTACTGATAGTTAGAGGGATTATGTTAGATGGTATTTCATGGTGGGGTGACTGGGGGAGGAGAGCGTTATAAATTGGAGATAAATTTGTTACCAGAAGATTTGCTATATCTCCCAGTTTTTTAAACATTACTCCATTTACCAACAGGTCAGTATACTACTGTGTACTGCCTTTGAAGTTTCAGACATACAGAGCTAAAAAAAGCTTTATAGATGTCCTTAGCCTGGGATGTTATGTTTACCTCAAATTTTGCTTTGTTGGACCTAATTAGTCCTCTTAGTTTATTTTTTATTTATTTTTTTTTATTTTACATTTGTTAATCGGGGGTGTCTGAGCCAAAAAGCCCCTTTTTCAGCAGAGGCCCGGGGAGAAAAGCTCCACATAGAAAAATTACAGATACATGTAGATATTTAGACATGATCAGTAAACATACAAATTACAATAGACATGTTTTTACAGTGGTATGCAGCATATCAACAGTTACAGTGAAGAGAACAAACAAGAAAATATTAATTTAAAAATAAAGGTAATTAATAGATTTGTGGAGTACAACTGAAATTTGGAACATAGGTAGAATACATACATAGTACACAGGTACAATACATACATTGTAGATTAGCCAGTGTTTGTGAGTAAGAGTGAAAACTATTATCAAGTACTCTAGGTTCAGTATGTGTCCCTTATCCACTTTCACTAGCCTGGGGAGCAGTCATGGCACTACCAACTTTGCTTGAGATGTTGTCTAATGAAGTTTTTAAAGGAGACTTTGGATGATGTGTTTTGTATGCTAGTGGGTAGAGAGTTCCATATTTTAGCCACTGAACTACTATATAGTGCATCTCCAAAGTGATTGTAGCTGTTGGTGTCTATTTAGTTTGATGAGAGAGTTTTTATGTTTTGGTGTTACACTTCCTAATTTTAGCTATGACTTTTTTCTTTTGTGGTACAGCCTGTTTCATTTTGGAGTCCACCAGGTTTTTTTATTTTTTTTTTATTTTGAGTTAGTTTTGGGTTTCCTTCTGGTAGCACAGCAGTTTATATGCAGTTATTGACATGACTGTACAGAGCATCTGTGAATTATTTCACATAGACTGCTGTGTTAACTGGGTTTGGAGGGGCTTGAAATTGTTGACAGGTTATCACTTAATAAAAGGTAGTTTGCTTTGTAGCAGTTTTAACTAGTACAGGGTTTGCTGGAGTTAGATAATTAATTCATATTTTGAAGGAGCCTGCTTTGTGGTCAGACCTTACCAGAGAGGAGCTAATACTGGAGGTGCAGCAGTCTTCCAAATTTGTGAGTACCAGGTCCAGTATGTTTGTACCTCTACTAGGTACATGCACTAACTGGTGCAGGGTGTTTGTGTTTACAAAGTCTAGGAATCTCTGTGCCTGCAAATTTGGCATCATGTAGGATTCCTAGTTTATAGAGGAATAATTAAAGTCTCCCATTAGAATGGTATTTTGTTGAATGGTGAGTGTCTCCAATAGGTCTAAGAAAGAGCTTTGGGTTTCAAGGGACATAAGAGTGTGACCTACACCTTGTTAGGATATGGTATGGGACTTTGCCTATGGTAATCTGAACATGGAGGAACCCCAGTGCATCATCCTGTTTAACCTAGAGGTATGCTTGGTATTGCTGTAGATGGAGTCACCTCCACATTAAGTCCCCGTTTGTGCAGTTGTTGGTTTAAATGTGTAAGGAACTTAAGGCTGTCATTGCCAGGGTATTATATGTGGCTTTAAACCATAGATTGGTAACTGTACAGATGTCCACATTTTCCTTGTTTAGACACCTGACATTGATTTGTACCCCTTCAGATTTCATTGTGCAGATTTTGCTATATTGGAAGGTTTGTCAATTTGGCATTGCCTAAAAAGGCTCTATGGGGAGGATGATGTTCTAGCCAATTTTCAAAAGTCTAGAAGGAACAGGTGCAGATCATCCTTGACAAAGCAATGTGGTTTGCTAACTATATCCTCCCATGTTGATAAATATTGTACCCCTCTAGTATGACACCAAAAACTAAGCCAATTATTAAAAAGTCGGTCACTTTTTGTTCATATTGTGGCATCATCCTTGAAGAAGGTAGAATGCTGCTCAATGCTAGGCATATACCAACCTGGGACACAGAGTCTGAGAGCTCCATGATGTCTCTCTTCATATAGTGTAGTGATGTCTCAGGTCATTTACACCTTCACGGACTATGACTGTATCTTGCTGGTACCTGTGGTGCAATAACTTGAGTGCATGTGTAACTTGATGGGTCCTTGGCCTTGATAGGTAACGGATCATTATTTTCTCCTTGTTTAGCTTGGTGGGGCATCAGTATGTTGTACAATGGAGCCCACTGTGACTAGCATTCTGGGTGGTGTATTAGCTTGCCTTACAGGCTTGGTAGTGGAAGTTCCAGTCAGTAACACTATATGTGCAGTGTTAGTCGTTGTTTCTGTTGAGTGCTTTCAGGTTTGTTGAAGGTAATTTTTGCATTTGGAATGTCTGGGAGATTTGCGAGGTTTGGGAAAATTGCATTTTAAGTGCCTCAGAATAAGTAGGTCTATGTGTGGGGTACTATGTGTGGTGGGTGTAGCATGTGTGCTTCGGACAGTCAGTTTGTTACTTTGAGTGATTGTATACAAGAATGTAAACTCCAGAGACATTGTGTGTGTGTTTTTGTATATATAATATATATCACTTGCATACTGTATTTATTCCTTTCAGGAGTAAGTGGTTGTTAGTTAAAATTAGACAATTGTGAAATTGTCTCAATAAACGCATATCCACCAAACTGGCTATGGAGAAATTGGGAAAGTGCATATCCATGATGTCAGGTTCCTTACTGGAGGATCTACAAGGGTGTGGTGCAGAAGGGGTTAATAGTGGGCTGATTAAGGGTGCCATGAGGGCTAGAGACCAGACTAGGCTATATAATACTTCATTCAAAGGGCAGCGCTCTTCAAAGTGCAAATTAGCTACTCTGTTCTACACAACATGCAAAGTAGTTTCTCTACATTCACCATGTTACTGCTACAGTTTCAGAGATGGTTTTATGGGTAAAATTTGGTTTTGAGGTGTCTGTTTCTACAGACCACTAGTAGCCACCACTGTATGATAATTGGTGCCATGCATATACGCCAAATTGATACAAGTAATTAAAACACAGTTACCTTGCTTGTAAGTCCTCTAGCTAATGAAATGACTGCACCAGCTTTCTTATGTGTTTCCCAACATATAGACCAGACTATTACCTATTACCATTAGCTGGACTATCCCTGTCCTGTTAATGTAAAAACACAAAAAAGATTGCCTGAGAGTGTAATGCGACCATAAAATAACAAATTAACTGGAGAAGGCAAGTTCAAGTATTATGTGACCTTTAAAATTGTCTGAAGTGCAGAATCAACAAATAAAAGCAAAATTAAGCAATGCTACTCAAACAATTAACTGAAGTGCAAAAGCAATAAAACAAATTGTTTATCTGCTAAGAATGGAGAAGGGTTAATTCAAGACCCACTCATAGTATGGTGAGGATACCAAGAAGATGCGAGCTCTGATAAAATGAGCAGGAGACAATTTGTTGTAAAGAAGGTTTACTCAAGAGCAATACTAGTTTGTTACATTGGCATGCAGTATCATGGATCTATGGAAAATGGATGGGAAAAGTTCTTAAATGGCTTACAAACAGACAATAACAATGAAAAGTGGTGGTGGTGAGCAGAACCTTGGAAGTCAGTTTACCATAACTGGTGGAAGCCAAAGAGACAGCCTTTTAAAAGTGCAACATGAAAAGGATGGGAGAGTTGGAAAAAATTCAAGCAAGAATCTAGATAGAGAAGGGTCAAATGAAATAAGGCCAATATTGGAGCTCAAGTCCTATGACTCTGAGCTACAGGCCAATGACACCAGGTAGGTTAGAATTTCAGAAACTTTAGCTTAATGTCTCAGCGGGGGTGGTGGGACAGACACTAATAACAGGGAACAGGCAAGCACTGGAAGGTAACTTTAAGCAGGTAAATAATAAGCAGAATATGCGACTCTAGCAGCAATACTGGAATATAAACAGCTGTAAAATCACTGAAGCCCCAGTCCTGGAGCAGAATTCACAATACTCCCACTACACCAAAGAATAAGGCACCAGACTATGCAGAAATTTAGCAGTAATACTCTTCATGGAATAATGCAGTAATAAATGACTAAATGAGGCTAAGATCTGAAATTAGTTCACAGTTCTACCAGAGAGACAAATACAAACAACTAGCTTTTACAAGTAGTTCTACTTATGGAGATAGTATAGTTTGTATATTATACTGCATTTCTAAGATCTTGCAATAAATCACAAACTTCCACAACTTCAAATGAAGCTACAAGACTAAGGTCCAAGAACAAACTAAAAAAATGCAAACAGATAATTTTAATGAAACATGAATGAAGAAGGTGGAAAAGATGGAAAGCCAAATGCACTGAATTTCTTTTATCTACACGTCCAAGCTTGTCATTACTTAGGAAAGACCAAAATGAGTATTTTTGTGGTTTGGATATGTTGCTCTTTTGGCATAGTTCTGTACTCAAGTGTGTTCAAGTACTGAGATACACTTTGGCAGCCTTGCAATCCATCACATGAAAAAGCAGGTAAGCTTTAATATCAGGGCTACTGTATGTCTGTATGAAGCAAATTTGATATATGTTAGTGTAGCCATTATTATTATTTTAATAAAAACTGGACACCTGAGGTGTATATACTGGCAAGCATTGTTCAGAAAGGGTACTGTCTATGGATATAATTGTCTGACCCTGCTAACATTCTCTCAAGTTAAACAGTCACTAATCTGTCTATACAGCACTAACATAGTGTGCATTTTATGAAGCATTTTGGGAAACGTTATTGTGCCTGTGGGTATATTTGTGAATCAAAGGCAAAATGCATTAATGTGGCCAAAGTTGTTATCACAGATGGACATCTGAGGTTTATTCCATCAAAAAACTGGCTATAATCACTGCATATGGTGATGGTGGGGCTCTCTGTGGATGATAACTGAACCTGCTATCATTGATCAAATTAAACAGTCACTAATACGATTTGCAACACTATATATATTTGTGTAAAGCAAGGTGGAATAATTAACTATAACCATTTTTAAACACAATCATATGCATGAGGGTACACAATCAAAGTGTCTATAATTGATGGCTACAGAGAAACAAATTAGCCCTACTATTTGTTCACAGCTAAGCAGTCACTGACCTGGCTTGTCAGTAGTAGTAGTAGTGTTGCATCAGGTGTTGCATTTACAGAAATCATTGTAAATTGATGATGGTTTCTGTGTGTGTGCACACACTGAGGAGGGTTGCACTATATCAAAGATCAACAAGTTGTCTGTAATTTCTTTCAATTTTCATCACAGTCAGACATCACTCTTTATGAACTTTATCCAAGTGTCCTGGCTTCTCCCACCACACCAAGGACATGCTATAGATAAATTGACATTTTCCCAATTTGCATGGGCATTAGTGTATCTGTGTGTGTGTAGGAGGGGCACGCTTGTTATTTTGTGATAGAGCTGGAATGTCAGGGACATTGCCAGTATGTGTCTGTGTGTGTATGAAAGAGTAATAGCACTGACTATCTGTGGACACTCAGACAATATTGGAGGCAAATATATAACTCTTCTGTCTAGCAGTAAAACAACAACTGCTAACTAATTATCTTTCAGAAATTAGCTATACAGTGTATCACAGAATGTTTAGACTATTGGAGCTTCTTGGGACCAAGAGGACCCCCAACCATTGATTGTATAAGGACAGTTTCATACAGGTTAACTTGTGGTACCTAGAGGGCCCCAGACTCCCAACTGTATAAGGGAATTTTCACAAAAATATATGAGTAGGGTCCCATTCTAATCTTCTTTCATGAGTTCTACCTTGTTTGAAACCAGATGTGATACTACGGTCAACAGATTTTTGCACATTTTGTGAGATCCTCCACTTTACAGTCCAATTTCCCACCATCCTGCCAACTTGAGCAAACATTTTGTTATCTGATCTGTTATCAGATATTATAATGAGTCACTGAGTTATTTGACAACATTAAACATTATTCCTTACATTGATTGACAAAAACAAGTAACTCAAAGAACACCAGACATAATGCCCAGTATCATGTAGGTGATAGTCCGCAGCATATATAAACACTGACATTTATTTGTGTGGGAGATATGCCTAAGGATTCAAAATGAACCCCAGTGCTCACAGTAAGAGTTGATATAAAAGGGGGGGGGCTGTGTCTATTTTGTGGAAAAATGTGATTGAAATGCACATATTAATCATAATGAAGAAAGGCCTCATTTTCAGCCATCAGCTAATCTGCAAGTCTCTGAATTGTCATTAATACTACTTGTACAAGTCAGTACTTTCCTGCTCTAGTTTACACTGGCAGTCCATGCAATGCATTAGCAGAGGCACCCCCCCCATTCATTCTCCCCCATGCACATATACATATTCAAGCACGTGCACACACACACACACACACACACACACACACACACACACACACACACACACACACACACACACATGTACACATACTCACGCACACTCACACACACACACACATACATACTCACAGACACCACAATCATCTTACTTGTCCCTGACTTATTAGAATGATGTCAATGTGTCATCTTATTTGCAGTCAGTCAATAATAGCAGACATTTGATTTGCAGTTTTGTTCATTTTTATAGACTGCATATTGATACAAGAGTTGCAGCTATTTTAACTTTTTAAGTTAGTCCCAGTAATAACTTAAAAACTGAAGCCTCCCCTCATTGTTCCTTATGACTAATGTATTGCTACAGGCATTCAATCATGTCAGAGTTTTATATTTCTTCTAATTAAAAAAAAAAACACACACAAAGACCTGAAGTATAAGTTAGTGTAATGGCTTAATACTCTGTATTAAAGAAATCTCCCTGGTGAAAAGTGTCTCCCTCACCAATGTTGCAGGATTTGCTTGTTATTCAAAGGGAGTGTGCAGTTATGACAGTTCCACCCCCAGCACCCTACAAACATATTCACACACACACACACACACACACACACACACACACACACACACACACACACACACACACACACACACACCTCTATTGCGACCTCCGAGGCAGACACACAGTGACGGATACACTCAAGCATGTAGCCACAAACATGCATGCATACAGACACCGCTAACATTGCCTTTCTGCTAAACTCCTCACCATTTACATTTACTATGATGGGTGAACACAAGCTTTTGGCTATGTACATTAACACACGTGGCCATGAGAAGCCAAATTACTTTAAGCAACCGATTCAGAGAATCACGTAGCTGCATAGATGCCTTACTGTAGGCCTTTCCAGGGAAGAGCACAACATTAATTCCTCTCCAGCAGAATACCACATTAGTACTTACCACAGTCACAGAGACAACTCACTGTGGTGTTGTACATCTTTGTGGTAAAGTCCTATGGAAGAGCCATGAATTAGAAAAGGTTACTGCAAGTTGTGCACTTCATGTACACCATATGGTAACCTTTCTGAATTGGGTCCATACTTTCAGTGGAAGGTAAAGCAATGGAATCTGTCACTTATCCACACTACACCTATACTGAGGCCCATACATGGAGCAAAATGTGCAGAATGTCATGGCACTATGCAGACAGTGCTTTATACCCCCACATACAATGCAAAGATCCATCAATTATCTGAATGAAATGAATGCAGCAGTAAGTACCCCATATAATATGGATGAAATGGGCTCAGTGGGGTACATTGAATTTATTACCAAACTTTTTTATGTACTATTCTTATGTCTTATGGCACTGTAAGGCTAGGATTAGAATATATATGTTCTGAGTGACTGCACATTCAGTCAGTTAAAATCCTGGTTGCAGCCAGGTTTTGTAAACACTGTATATAGTTATTTGCTAAGTGTATGAGACTTGTATAGGAAATTATTCATAGTGTTTAGAAGTGATTTTCTGTAAAGGGTGAATGAAAAACAAAAAATTTTAAAGCAAAAAAAAAAAAAAAAATTGCAGCACAATGCACACTGCTTCTGATTAGCTTGGATTTCATCAACTTTGTGAAGCACAGTCTGAAAGCTACATATGCTTTCTACTTATTAAGTGAACAAATGCTTTAGTTCACATCCTTGTGGAACAGAAAATATCATTGCTGTAAAAGAGAGAACATGAGAAAGATGGGTGAAG
Organism: Protopterus annectens; assembly: GCF_019279795.1. Classification (NCBI taxonomy): domain Eukaryota; kingdom Metazoa; phylum Chordata; order Ceratodontiformes; family Protopteridae; genus Protopterus; species Protopterus annectens. Next base: position 1,054,918,734 of record NC_056743.1, read on the forward strand.
AGAGACATTCCTGCAGGTGATGTCATATGGCTGGTTTAATTATTTCTGCTTTTGTTTGTAGTTCTAGACACCTATTTCCATCTAGTATGTATGTCTCTTTTCTCTGGTGAACAAGGCATTTAGTTCCTGCCATATCATTTTTTATGCTATGGACCCCGAGTTATACTTTTGTTTTACTTAGCTTTTGATAACTAACCTAGCATCTTATAGAAAGGCAGATGGATGCACACACACATACACACACACACACACACACACACACACACACACACACACACACACACACACACACAGGCACACGTGCACATATCATATTTCAGTACTGCAACCTGTTAGATATGCGATGGAAACACCTAACACACATACAGTGGTGTATTAAGTGTATCTTGTGCTTTGGGCTGGTTTCAAACCATGAGCCACCCACACACACTTCTAGGACCATGTATAAATGCATGTGTTCTTTTGTGTTCACTTTCCTGCTTGTTTTAAATTTGTTGTTTAATACAGCAACATTTGTTCGAGAGTGTGTTAAATTTATAGCTTTGAGTATTTTTTCCAGAAATCAGTTTAACAAAATGTATTAACCAATAATGACAAAAGTATCCATTTGCAAATGTTTCAGCAATAAAAGACCACTCATACCGGTGTCATTATAATTCAGCAATATTTGTACTCATCAATTATTGTAACTTTATTAACTGTGTGTACATTACATGTCTGAAAAACTGGCCACAGTAAATTATTCAAATTTGTTTTAAACAATTGCAATCTACTCCTGCAAAGACAGCTCCATGTCTTTTAACTTTATCAGATCAGCAGGATTAATCAATTTTATTCACAGACATCTCCCAAATCCATCAATTTTAGCTCTGCTGTTGATTGACTGCCTCCTTGGGAGTCTGTATCAAAAAATTGAATAACAATAATAATGAACAAAGTAACATTTCATATTTTTGTTTCACACAAACACACCATAGTCATCATAATAAAGTATGAAAAAGAAAACAGTCACCTGTGCTGGGTAAAGTGCCTAAATAGAGCGAAAACGACAAACAGCAAACAGCAAACAGCAAGAAGGCTCAAAGGCACACCAATGGCACGAAATCCAAAAGTCTTGTATGATAAAAAGACCTTTATTATAGCAGAACTGCACCAGACAGTAAGCACTTTCACGTTAAAGTAACGCTTCTTCAGACTTCAATGTTAGGTGATAAACTTCAAACATTTATATACTATAATTGATAAAAGCTCAATTAATCAATCAAACAGTTAACCCAATAAATATTTAAAGTGCCAGTGCTCAATGTGCATACTTCATTGCACCAGCATGCATCCCCGACACATTCATAAAAATGTGGTAATGAATCAGACGCTAAGGGCATCCAAATTGACCACCGATGAGACAGCATTTGAAGAACAGAAGGAAATCCTAGAGAATAATTTTGTACATAGAGGATACAACAAACAAGTAGTGCATGACACTATAACTATGGCAGGTGAATTGAGAAAAGATAGGGGTCGCCCGTTTTACCACAAAAAATCAAACACTAATAATATGAATAAGAAAGAGATATCTACCTCTAAAAATAGACTTGTCATACCCTATACTAATAGGAATAGTCAAATAAAAAAGATAATAGAGAATAATTGGAAGATTCTAACTATGGATGAGAGAATTAAGACATTAGTTGAAGGAACACCAAACATAGGATACAAGAATATGAAGTCCCTTAAAAGACTTCTATGCTATGAAAGGACAACCATAGAACATCTCAAGTCACAGAGGGGTTGGGAGGGTGGCCTAATGGTTAAGGTGTTTGCCGGATAACTGGCTATCTATGAACCTATGAACCTATGTCGGACATGTAATCAATGCAGGTTTATAACAACAGAAAATGCATTCATCCATCCATACACTGGTAGAACTTACACTTTTAAATGCTATACTGATTGTAGGTCTAAGAATTTAATATATATAGCCCAATGTCAGTTGTGTTTGAAATATTATGTAGGTAAAACGAATCGAACACTGCGTGAGCGCATAAGAGAACATGTATACGCTATTAATAAAGAAGATGCTACCAATGCCCTAGCAAAACACGTCATGGACGAAGGGTTTACACATCATTTTAAGTTTAAAGTTCTAGAATTGGTCAAGGTTGACAGTAGATTAGGGAACGTCAAGAATCGCACAGAAGAGGCAGAGAATAGGTGGATCCTTAGACTCCAGGCACACATACACGGTTTAAATGATAAAATTACATTAAAACCTTTTTTAGCAGCTAAGGCTTTTAAACATTAAGTTGGTCAGTATTTTTAATGTTTTTTAATGTGTCCTAAAAATGTAGTTTTAGGCTAGCATTTAGTTTTTTATAAAATGTCATGTTTCTAAATGTTTAAATATTTGTTGTATATTATGCACATTGAGCACTGGCACTTTAAATATTTATTGGGTTAACTGTTTGATTGATTAATTGAGCTTTTATCAATTATAGTATATAAATGTTTGAAGTTTATCACCTAACATTGAAGTCTGAAGAAGCGTTACTTTAACGTGAAAGCGCTTACTGTCTGGTGCAGTTCTGCTATAATAAAGGTCTTTTTATCATACAAGACTTTTGGATTTCGTGCCATTGGTGTGCCTTTGAGCCTTCTTGCTGTTTGCTGTTTGCTGTTTATCATAATAAAGTATTCCAACCTAATTTTAATAAAATGTATGTATATTTATACAGATAAACAAGTTTTTGGGCAATTAGATTAATGGTTGCCCCTCTTGCAGATTTAGGATGATTCAATGACAAATTATATATAAAGCTGTGTGTTTGTGTTATTTCTGAAATCATTATTTAAGTGCATGCATTTATACCTGAAATCATCAACTAAGTATGTGCTTTAGGTAAGCATTATGATAGTTTCTTGAAAAGTTTTCTAAAACATTTCAGATAATTTCAGACTGGTGAACCTATTTTCCTAGGCAGAAGTTGGCTTATATGGCCTTTTGGATGGCCTACTTTTAGTCACTCAGTTCAAAATAAAACATATACATTTCTCATTTTCTTCAGGTTAATGAACTCTGATTAGACATGAGACATATCATCAGCGATTTTGTATGTAATCAAAAATATAAGAACTTTTATGAAACCTGCTATTTCTGTTATTTTAAATAAATAGGGGAAAATACTTTGGACAAATGCAAATAACTTCTACGTATCTGAGATGCTGTCTTCTTGTTATTACTGCTGCTTACTTAGAGAAGTGTGTTATAAAGCTGAACATCCACCTGTCTTGGCTGGAAAATATTCTAATATACTGAAGTAATGCAGGCATAGTTGCATGGGTTACACTCATAATGGCAAAAGGCCAGAACATCGAACAGCATTATGATGAGCATAAAGGGATGAATCTAAGTGCCAAGGGGATTGCAGAACAGCGGGAACTGGTGTTTTTCCCTTTCCCCACTGTAGTGCAGTCTCAGATCTGATATATGCAGGGGGAGTGGGGTGCATAAAATGTCAACCAAGTTCTTTGGCAGTGTGTGTTTCAGCCCTTTGCATTCTTTGCAATGCAGTTTGGTGCTCCAGCAATTCAGCATTATGAATATATTCCACTGGCATTCATATGTATGGACAAGTTCATGTCAAACAGCAACATTTGTGCTACAATTATTTATTAAAAAAGTAAAGCTATGAGTTGCCTATAAATAATATAATATGAAAGCTATCATAAGCATAAATATACAAGGCAGAATTCAGAACTAGTTGCAGTATTGTGGTAAGTCAATTTACATGACAAGCATCCATGAACAGGGTTTGTGTGATCCAGAACAACCAGTAAAAACTGTGTGTCCAGCACAATCTAGTGCTGTATATTCTAGTGATCATATAATAACATAGCAGTGAGCAGCATTATTAAAAGGAGAATCTCTGTGTATGCTAATAAAGGAAAACATAATGACAGAGTGATTCGGAAATGTATAAATACCATACAGTTTCACTGTACTCACTGCATATTTAAACCTGGCTGAATGCTTATGTTCAGATCAACTGAACCATTAAACCATGCTAGGATTTGACACAACTTCAGTAAATGTGTACCTGCAAGAGGCACTCAGAGCCACTGTTATCCATGATTGTGCACAACAACTCTCCTGGACAGGCTGGGTCATCCACCCACACCTAATATCTCATGAGCCAGAAAATGATATTGTGAACATGTACCGCACTGATAGGGACACCATCCAAAAAGCTGTTGGCATCTACAGTCACATGGGATTCATGAATATTGAGTGGATACTTAAGTATGTGTGGGTTTATGTATATTAGTTACATGGACCATTTAGCAACCTACTGGGAATACAGTGGGGGTATCTCAGGCATCTGCCTTCAGAATTCTTCATCAGTTCCTTTATGTCTTGCTACAGTATGTAGTAGAGTATATGTAGTTCCCACATAGCCATGAGGAGACAGCAACCATCATCTTGGATTTCAATGATATAGCCCATTTCCTTGAGGTACTGGGATCCATAGAGTATACCCACATTGAAAGAAAGGTCCAACCTGGTGACATGTGAAGGGGGTAAATGAACCACAAAAGATAGACTCCATCAGCTGTCAGGTTGACTCTAATGCACAGGCTATCATCTACAATGTATGTGCAGGCTACCCAGGCAATTATTATGACTCCCACATATGGTACACCTATAACGTGTACCAATGGTTCATGATGGGCAGTTTCCTTCATGGGCATCTTGTTGGTGATACTGGATATGCCCTGGACCTCTGGTTCATGAAACCCATAAGAAATCCACAAAATCATGGTTACATCAGTGCTCAATCACAGACCAGAAACATTACTGAGGATGTAATTTTGGGTACTGAATGTATGGTTTCACTGTGTAGATTAATCCAGCTGTGCCCTCCGGTATAACCCTGGCTTTTGTGCAAAAATGCTGACAGTTTATCTAACGTTACACAATATCATACTTAGGAAACAGTTACATCTGGGTGACCACTTGCAGGAAAGCACTTCCAGGGGCACAACAGGCTATGGATGTTGCATCAGATGAGTAGTCAGAGCAAGGGCCAGCAGTAAGTGATGATCATGCTACAAAGAGCAGGCACAGCATGCAGTGGCACTTGCAAAGAGGCAGCAGTCTCCAAATAGATTCAGATTACAGTAAAAATGGTGCATGCAAAGCCAACTTCAGGCAGTGGTTACCCATGATTAGGCTGGTGACACTGTGCATGAGACATAGGCAATCCAGCTAACAATGTATAAAGGGTAGGGAATAGTCATCATCATTTGCACAGGTGGAGAAGGAAGCAGAGGAGTGAATTTCTTTCAGTGGCAACTGGGTGAATGCCAAACAGTATAATAGCAAAATGTGCTGCTTTGTGAAATGTTAGCCCTAGGGGGACAAAGGCCAGTGTCTTTTGAGGTATATGATATACTGGGTGCTGTGGTAGTGTTTCTCTGGGTCAGCTGAGGAGGGCTCAGCACCCTGCACATCCTCCCACCTACAAGAGATGGCACTACTAGAAGTTGCACTGGATATATCATGGCCCTGGCTAGATTCTGGTGTACTATGACTTTGAGTGACATCTACTGTGAGACATGCCACTGTGACAACAGCCACAACAGCAAGGATAGCCTCTCCTGGGAGTGAGCATCTCTACAACAGATGTAGCTGCAGAAGTGTTCTCACTGTGGGAAGGGGATCTTGGTCATCTGTGGCCATACTGGCTAACACCTGTGGATTTATTAGATGACCTCATTTGTGTATGGCCTGTTGTCACTGGCTGGTGACACAGAAAAGACAGTGAACATTCCAGTGTGTGAATGAATCTATTCTAGAAATGGTATATGCACTTTCATAGGTCATCACACAGGTATGCTGGATTGCAGTGACTGACCATTCAAGCACAGGTGGAGGGTCATAACCATGTTTCCAAGAATCATTAACCACCCCCCTGTGCATACTTCTCAACCTCTTAGAGCAAAAAATCTGGACAAAGTCATAAGTAAAAATGGAACAAAGGACCCAAAATATGGACAATTTCTAAATGTTGCTCTTAGAAACTTAGAAAGTTGACTAAACAGGTTTTTCATTAGCATGAATTTTCTGAAGGGTATGAAGTCTGAAACTCAGTTGTCTGTTATTATTTTCTAACTTCAGTCTAATGACTTGCCAAAAATTTTCCAGAAAAAAACAATTTTATGAAAAAGGGATGAAAAATATGAGGCAAAAATCTGGACATTCTGTGAAAATATGTACAGTTGACAGGTATGCCCTTGTGTGGACTCCCATAGGTCATCACACACGTATGCTAGATTGCAGTCAGTAACACCTCAAACACAGGTGTTTCCAGGAATAATTACCCACCCACTTGTGTGGACCTCTCTAATGATGAGTGCTAGGGGCAGATTATATCTGTCTTTCTACTCAGGGACAGCAAAATTCCCTTATCGATAGAGTCCCCATTAACCTGTCCTCCCTGTGATGTGTGTGTAGCCTGCGTATCAAGAAGCTGTGTCTGTGGACAGTGATGGGAATGCAGTGGTGTAATCTGTGTCTCACACACTCCTTGTATCTCTGACTGGGTCAGCACATACCTGCATTATTATCAGAGGCACATCCTCCATGATCAGGTGGAGGCAGTTCCACAGTGCTGATCCCAGATACAGAATCACCTGTGAATTCACTGCAGCATAAATTATTCAGCATATGTATGAACTAGCACTAAAACTATACATGCAACAGACAGTTTTACAAATATCAGCATGATAAAAATTAACAGACATACAGTGTGCATATGATTGTGAATGTTGATCCCCTGATGTACCCGATTACTGTAAGTCAGACAGATGTAAGTTTTATAGTGCCTAATGTTAACAAAACGCTTATAGGTTCATAGGTTGGTACTAGGCTATCGGCCCTAGGGCCTATACAAGCCTAGCCATAACAATTCCCTGGCTATTACTTCCCAAAGGATTTACTTCCCTGGACCCCTGTCAAGCAGGGAGAATGACGTGATCCCTGCGGTGAATTTCCTTACTCCCACCCAATCATCAAGGTTCCTTTTGAAGTGGGCCAAAGAGGTGCTCTGCTTGACATGTATGGGCAGTCTATTCCAGAGTCTGCGGAGTCTCTGGGTCAGGAACCTATCCCTCCAGCATGTTGTGATGACAAGGTTTAGATTCCTGGAGCATGTGTCTCTGAGGGATTGGGATTTTAAGTGTAGCATGTCCATCTTCTCTGGGTTTGACATGGCCTTGTATGTTAAGCAGAGAACGGCTCTGAGTAGACGATATGCGACAGAGTATAGGTGGAGTTTTTTTAGATGGTTAGTATAAGGCATCTGCTTTAGGCCTGTGATTCTTTTGTGAGGTATTTCTGTGGCCTTTCCAGTTGTTGCAGATGTCTTGAGAGGTACATACTAAACGGGGGGGTTGTAGTCTATAATGGGTCTAATGAGGGATGAATACAATGGGACAATAACCTCCTTTTTGTCTGGATGAAAAGCCCTTAGTGATGATGTGTGCTACATATAAGGATTTCCTGACTGTTGTGGCGATGTGGTTATCGAAGGTGAGACCACTGTCCACCTGTGTCCCTAAATCTCTTATCACACTTTCTGTGTTTAGTGTACTGCCACATATGTGGTAATTCACGGGTACATGCTTTTTTCCCAAAGGGGATAACTATACATTTCTTGGCATTGAGCTTGAGCCCATGGCTCTGGCACCAAGGATCTGCTTCTGTAAGGTCCATTTGTAGAATATCCACATAATTTGGGGATTCAATAATGGCTCCCAGTTTGCAGTCATCTGTAAATTTGGTTTGCCAGAGTCCCTATTGTTTGACTGTACTTCAGAGAAGTAGATGCCAAACAAGAGCGGTCCCAGGACTGAACCCTGAGGTATTCCACTTGTCACTTGTCTGGAGCTGGATTTGGAGTCGGCTACTTTTACAGTGTGGGTTCTGTCAGTAAGCCAGATGGAAAACCATTGAGTGACATAGGGATTAATGCCCAGCATAGTAAGTTTATCTATGATTCCAGAGTGGGGAATAGTGTCAAAGGCCTTGGCCAGGTTCATATAGGCTGCATGGACCAACTTATCCTTGTCCATGGCTCTGAAGACTGATTTGAAGAAGTTAATCAGGTTCAAGATGAGATCCGCCCTTCATGAACCCAAACTGCATATGGTCCAGTCTTTGAAGGTTGCTAATGTCTTTGTTTATAAGTTCCATGATAATATGTTCCATGGGCTTGCAGATCAAGCTCGTCAGACTGATGGGACGGTAGTTCCTGGGATCCAAGGTGGATCCCCCCTTGTGGAGTGGGATAACTGTAGCTGTGCACCACTCAATGGGCATAAAGCCTGAGGTGAGTCCATGATTAAACAAGACACTTAGGTGAGGTGCCAGCTCATTTTGTAGTTAATGTAGTACACAGCCTGGTATGTCAACTGGTCCCATGGATGCTGAATTCTTAACTTTGGAAAGTACGTTTTTTTACCTGTGTGGCCATTATTACAGGAATTTGGCAATCTTTCTGTATTGAGATCGGCCCTTTAGGGGTGAGAGGGGGTGAAGTTTGCACTGAATCGATCTGCCAGGATATTGGCAATATCCTTGGGATCAGTATATTTAATGCCATTCTGCTGTAGCTCAGAGCAGGTCTGAGCATTGCCATTTAGATTCTTGCCATAGCTATAGAATGCCTTGTGGTTGTCTTTGGAATCTCAGCTTCTTACTGAGGCTAGTAATGGAGTTTTTTACATCCTGGGATTTTCCTCTTTTCTGCAACAGTTTCTTCCATTTGTTGTAAAGTTTGTTTGTGGCAAGGGACCACCAGATTGGCTTCCTTTTTTGGAGGAGAGTGTCTTGGTTCTATTGGGGATGGCACGATTCATGTACAAATGGATGTGCTCATACAGTGCCTTACTGTAGGATTAAGCAGTCAAACTTTCAGCTCCCATCTGCATGAGTGTCATGCCTTTTGTCACTTCTGACTTGAGTAGCATGAAGTTGGCTTTGGAGAAGTTTTTTTTATGGAGGTATTCTTATTGGGGGGTGGGGGTGGGATGTGGATGTCAAGGATGACCATAGGCGTGGACCATTGATTTCCCATGTTGTTAATGACCAGGTCTAGGATATTGGAGCCCCTGGTGTTACTAAGGATTAGTTGATCCAGGGCATTGGAATTTATTAATTCCAAGAACCATTGGGCAAAGTTTTTGGTACACAGGTAGTTTTCCCAATTAATGGCAGGGTAGTTGAAATCACCCAGTATTAGGATGTTTGGTTGTATCTTAATATTTTCCAGTATGTTTAGGAAGGTGTAGTGAGAATCCTGGGGCATAGTGGGGGATCTGTAGCAAGCTACAATTTGGATTGCAGTCTTGCCTAGTGTTAATTGCACCTAAAGAATTTCAGACGCATTGTTCATAGGTTCATAGATTATAGATTAGTATTAGGCTAACTGCCCTTGCAAGCCATTTTAAGCCTAGCTAATTATCCCCTGTGAGATTCAAACCCTGTACCTTGTGTTTGTAAGGCAAACACCTTAACCATTAGGCCACCCTCCCAACTTGTGTGTTGTGTTGGGCAACTAGCCTGGTGTTGTGAATATCCTTGGTGAATATGGATACTCCTCCACATTTAATGTTTTGGTCCTGGTTTGGTGGCCGAAAAGTGTGGTAAGAGTTGTAGCCTGGTAATGCAGGGGTGTTGTCTGGAGCCCTGAACCAGGTCTCAGTTAATGCACAGATATCAATGTTCATCGAGAGTGCATTTTGAGGTTTAGACTTCTAGCATTGAGTAGCATTACCTTCAGATTTTTCATGCTTGTACCTGTTATGGTGGTTGTTTTGTTTTGTCCTTTGAACTTTGCCTAAAAAGTCACTATAGGGGTGGCAAGAGCCTTAGCCAGTAACCTGAATCCCAGGGGCGACAGTTGCAGACCTTCTCTGGCCAAGCATTGTGGTCTGTCAATCATGTTGTCCCAGGCAGACAGATACTGGGTCCCCTTTGAATGACACCAGAAGCTTAGCCAATTGTTGGTCAATCATTTTGTCCTTATACTGTGGTATCATTCTGGGTGAAGGCAGGATGCTACTCAGGCCCTGGGTCATACCTGCCTGGGCCAAATGCTCCAAAGAGCGCTTCCATGTCTCTTTTCATATAGTCCAGGGAGCTACGTCATTCACTCCAACAATGACAGAGTCATATGCGTACTTGTTGGAGTGTCTTGAGTACATGCATTATGTGGCAGATCCTGGCACCCGGCAGGCAGCTGACTGTAATTTTAGGTACAGAGATACAAAAAAAGGCATAAGTACCTGGGGCATTTCAATGGATTGTTTTTGGGCCTAATTATGGGATTTGGTTGAAGTGCCAGTTCCTATAATAGAGTTCAGGAATTCCTCTATCTCCATGAGAGGTGGTACACACGGTATCCCCTCACCTGTTGCCTTATGTTCCCCATGTCAAGTGGCTGTGTTTATCAGTTATCTTGTATCATATCAGTAACAAAATGTGTCACACCTTTTATAACCACAGTCCAGATCACCAGCTGCATTATTTATTTTATTTATTTAAGTTTGATGACCGGGGAAGTCCACTGGGCCAAGAAGAGCCCATTTTCAGTGGAGGCCCGGGGAGAAAAGCTCCACAATACTTGCAAGTTACATTTCACATGTTACAAAAGGACATAGTTCATACAGCTAATTAAACATTTACAGATAAGCTCCATGATATTTGCAATTGGCTTGTCACAATGTTATAAAAATGAAATACATAATTCAATACAGAAATGTCAACATTTACATAAAGTGAATAGTCTTGTTATAAATTCAATTGTAGGGTTAACATTTCAAAATATATAGCTAATAGCCAATTAGTAGGTTAGGAAAATACTATGCATGGAGAGGGTAATAGTATATTTGAGATTGGAGAGTACAGTACAATAGATATTAGACAGAAAATTAGTTTTTGGTAGGGGAGGGATTGTTTTGGATGGGATGAAGTCATAGTATAGGTAGTCGGATGAGTCAGTGCAAGGTGGAATGAGGAGGGGTGTTAAGTTTGGTTACAATGTCTACCCAAATATGTCACAGTACAGCTGGTCAGCTGAATGCAGGCCATAAAGACTAAGGCCCTATGTACCTATGCATCTAAGAACATGGCCTTATGAGTGGACAATGATGTCCCAACAGGCATTACTGTGTTTTTTTCACTTGTCTCATTTTTCTACACTTTGCTCTTTTGGTGTAGAAAACAGTGGAATTAAGAGCTTTGTTTTTGCACCACCACTATGCTCCTTTTCCATGTAACATGCTAGTTTTGTGCCTGATAGTTGCTCTGTATCCACACTCTATAGGTAACATAATAAGGCATATAGGTTTAATGAGCACATCCCCCCAAACAATCACAAAATTGCAACTGGTCAAGGAGACTACTCCTATCACAGTTATAAATACTTTCGCTACTGATGTATGTGCAATGTATACAACAGTAAAATATATCTTACTGTGCTGTGAATATGTGACCCTGGGTGTCTCCCATCCATAGTAACAATCCTGCAGTCTAGCAAATGGTGTAACATTGCAATCCCCCTCAATACATCATTCCTTCTACACTTTACAAGTACTGTCAAACACACACAATATTGTCAATAGTTTGAAGAGCATTTAAAAGGAGCTATACTAGAAATAAATGGAGTTATAAAAAGCATCTCCAACCTTATACAAGCAGATCAAGTTTATCAGAAGGTTTCCTATGGAAAGTCACTTTTACAGGTATCCAGTTATGGCCTCCACAGTTTTTTTCTTAGTGTGATGATACCATTGCTTCCCACTGCACTTATATTATGCAGATTCACTTGGCCGAGTACATTGATTATGCAAATTAGAGTTCAGCCCATTATTGCTTTTGAATCACTCGATCTGTGTAATGGGGAAAAATACTAACCACCATGCTCATTTGAAATGAATGCAGTCCACATGCCTGGTCCTCTGCAAGCCGAACTGCACATGTGAAGCCCAATCTATGCCTTCAAGAGGGGAAAGTGTAATTCCATTTTTACCATTTGCACATGGAGTTGCTATATTGCCTGAGTTCTTACCAGCATACACTGGGATATAGGATTGCCACGTTTTATAACTTAAAGTGCCATTGTGAGCCATTATAGAACTATAGCTTTGGATTATACATCTATCACTCAGATGAGGTGCTCTTGGATAACCACATGAGACCTAATTTGGGTACCAATTCTCTGCCATTTTTCCCTGAGTTTCTTCAAGGTGAGACATCATGGCTGGAGAAGGATATATTCTATCATATCCTGACAAGAACCAGTAAGTGATGACATCATGTTAAAGTCAATTGCTTGCCAGTTTGTAATCTGAGTTTATTTATACTCATATAATACATACTATGTGGGTGTAGTTGCTATTGAACCAATTACCTTCACACATTTTGAATCTTGTTGTAACAGGTGCACTATAAGAGCACCGATTTATACAATTCTTTTGTGCGAGCAGGCTGCATATTTGTACTTGAAGGGTAACTGGTACAGGATCAAGTTAGAGTAAGCATGAATACATTTAACTTTTTTGCATTCATATACTTGCACAAACAACTTTCTGTCAAAGTGGTTACAATTTGATGTTTATTACATCAAAAAGCTGACATAGAATACTTAAATTACTCTAAACTCACTCGACAGAAGTTATTGATGGGAAAATATTGTTCAGCTCATCTCTCAGTCCTTGGACTTGGAAAAATCCTTGCACAATATAATTCTATGTAAAACTCTGGAACGAAGACTTGTGCAAAATACAGCACACTCATTTGGCCCTTGAAACATGCAAACTTAAGCCCCAGAAATTGTTCAACATAATGCTAATGGTTCTTGTGATAAATTCATAGGTTCATAGGTAGGTACTAGGCTATTGGCTCTGGGGCCTATACAAGCCCAGCCAAAAAGGTACCCTGGCTTTTGCCACCCAAGAAAATTATTTTCCTGTGCCACTGTTGAGCAGAGCCACAGAGGTGATCCCCGGGGTGAATTTCCTATTTCCCATGCAATCATCAAGCTTTTTTCTTGAAGAGTGCTAATGAGTGGCTTTGTTTGATATAGATAGATAGTTTATTCCAGAGTATAGGAAGTCTCTGGGACAGGAATCTATCCCTCCGGCATGTTCTGTTTATTGTAGTGACAAGGTTTAGGTCCCTAGAGCATGTAGCTCGGAGAGATTGGGATTTCTTTAAGTGGAGCATGTCCAACAGCTCTGGGTTTGACATAGCTTTGTATGTTAGGCAGAGATCACCTCTGAGTAGGCGATATGTGACGGAGTATAGCTGGAGGTTTTTGAGACTGTCTGCGTAGGTTATCTGTTTGAGACTGGTAATCCTCTTTATGAGGTATTTCTGCGGCCTTTCCAGTTGTTGTAGATGTCCTGTGAGGTACATACCAAAAGGGGCATTGTACTCTATAATGGGTCTAATGAGTGATGAGTAGAGGGGAACAATGACCTCTTTTTTTCTGGATGAGAAATCTTTCGTGATGAGGTGCGCCATGTAGAAGGATTTCCTGACTACTGTGGTGATTTGATTATCAAAGGAGAGACTACTGTCCACCTGTGTCCCAAGGTCTCTTATCACACTTTCGGTGTTAAGTATACTACCGCCTATGTTGTAGTTCATGGGTACAGAGTTTTTTACCAAAGGGGATGACAATGCACTTTTTGACATTGAGCTTGAGGCCATGGCTTTGACACCAGGCATCTGTCTCAGTGAGGCCCTTTTGTAGGATGTCCACATCATTAGGAGTTTCGATTATGGCTCCTAGTTTGCAGTCATCTGTGAACTTCATTAGCTAAATAACTTCTGTGTTAGCCTGTACTTCAGAGAAGTAGATACCAAATAGGAGAGGACCCAGGACTGAACCCTGTGGTACTCCACTTGTCACTGGTCTGAAGTCAGATTTGGAGTCTGCTACTTTCACAGTGTGGGTTCTGTCAGTGAGCAAGTTGACAACCCATCTTGTGACATAGGGAATTTATACCTAGTTTAGTGAGTTTATCTATAATTCCAAAGTGGGGGATGGTGTCGAAGGCCTTAGCAAGATCTAGATAGGCTGTGTGAACCACCTTACCCTCGTCTACGGCTTTGATGACTGCTTCAAAGAAGTCTATCAGGTTTAGGAGACATGATCTACCTTTTACAAACCAGAACTGCGTGGGGTCCAGAGTTTGGAGATTACCAATGTCTTTGTTTATAAGTTCCATGATGATAGGTTCCATGGCCTTGCTGACCAGGCTCGTCAGGCTAATGGGGCGGTAGTTCCCAGGGTCCGTGGTGGCTCCCCCCTTGTGGAGTGGGATAACCGTTGCTGTGCACCATTCAGCAGGCACAAAGCCTGAGTTGAGGCTATGATTGAACACGGTACTTAGGTGGGGTGCCAGTTCGTTCTGTAGTTCATGTAGAACGCAGCCTGGGATGTTGCCTGGTTCCATGGATGCTGTGTTCTTGGATTTGGAGAGTGTGGTTTTTACCTGTGCAGCCATGATTACAGGAACTTTGCATTCTTCTGGTATAGAGATGGGCTCTTTAGGGGGTGAGAGGGGGGTAAAGTTGGCACTGAACCTATCTGCCAGGATGTTGGCAATATCAGTTGGGTCTGTATATTTAGTGACATTGTGCTGTAACTCAGAGCAGATCTGAGTATTGCCATTGAGATTCTTGACATAGCTATAGAATGCTTTGTGGTTGTCTTTAGACTCAGTGGTGAGTTTGTTTTCGTAACTAGCTTTGGCGAATTTTATCAGGGATCGCAGCTTCTTACTGAGGCTGACCAGGGAGCTCCTCCACTCATGGGATTTTACTCTCTTTTGCAACAGTTTCTTCCTTCTGTTGTACAGTTTGTTTATGGCAGGGGAACCACCAGATTGACTTCCTTTTTTTGGAGGACAGCATCTTGGTTCTGTTTGGGATAGCACAATCCATGCACTTGTGTAAGTGCTTATAAAGTGCAATTGTGTAGGATTCAGTAGTCGTAACTGTTTTGTCCATCTGCATGGGTGTCATCAAGTTCACCACTTCTGTCTGAAACATGAAGTTGGCTTTGGAGAAATTTTTTACCATGGTTTCCTTAATGGGGGGTGGGGGCAGGAGGTTGATATCTAGGGTAATTAGTTTATGGTCGGATCGGACCAGTGAGGTGTTGACTTCAGGTGTGGAACACCGGTCACTCATGTTCGTAATGACTAGATCTAGAGTATTGTTGCCCCTGGTGGGGGTGTGGATAAGTTGATCCAGGGCATTGGAGTTTATGAATTCCAGAAAGCGTTGAGTGAAGGAGTTGGTACATAAATAGTTTTTCCCAGTTAATGGTGGGGTAGTTGAAATCGCCCATTATTAGAGTGTTTGGTTAAACCCTAATATTTTCCAGTGCATCAAGAAAAGAGGAGTGGGAATCCTGGGGCATGGTGGGGAATTGTTAAACTTGATTTCTGTATTAGTGGCTGTATTTAGAGCACAACCAAAAGGTGTTTGCTGAATTTCCTCCTCTGCTATCTCTGTAAAAAAACAAAAAAAAAAAAAAAATCTTGCTTTTTTCCCACTTTTCTGAGAGTTAAAAAAGTTCAGTTACAGGCTTGCTGTTCCTGAACTGTTTGAAAGTTTCTGTGAGGCCATTTTTGCTTGGGCTGAAGGAGGGTCTCTCTGTGTTCAGTGGCAGTGAATAACATTGAGCAGCTTCCCTGCCCCCCGTGGAGGTGGTTACTGACTTGAAACTGCAGTTTTATTGTCCATTTTGGGTCTATTCCTGCTTCTTTCCAGCCCCTGCTATCAAGCATGCTTTAACGTGCTTTAGCGTGATTTAGCGCGGAGTTGCCACTAGAGCAGCATTGGGCAGCGCCGGTTAAACAAGGTTAAACTCTTTCTGGCTCCAGAAAGTCTGTTCTTCAATTTTTCCCTTAGAACTGCTCTGTTAGGAACCTAAACAGTTTACACCTTCACTAAAAAGTGCAGCACTTGTTCCAAATAGCTTTTTCTTCTCAAAAAGCTCAGCACTTATCTTATAAGCATATCCCTTGTCTTATAAGCATTCTCCTTGCAGGTCAAGCACTCCTATATTATACAAATCTTTCACTAGCAAAACCCCCCCAGGAGTGCCCACTTCCCTGCTTAGCCCACTACTTTTCTGTCTCATACCAACTCATAATTCTTTCTAGCATGTCGAAGGGTCAGATGCTGGTGTCCTCTCCTGCCCAGTTGGTGAATCTGGGAATTCTGAGACAATGTTACAATTGCCTCATGTACACGGACAACCCTCTCCTCCTCCCACGTAACACTAACACTTGTGAGAGATGCAGCTATTTAGCCAGACTGGAGGTTGAGCTCTCTCAACTCAGGACTGGCAAGACCAGGCAGGAGGAGAAGGCAACTACACACACCACAATACCAGTCTCACATAACTCAACCACACCACTGAATCAAACACATAAACACACTAAGACATACTCGGAGGCACTGAGTAAAAATTTACCTAAACAGCAGAGGCCTCCAAAGCAGACACCCAAGCAACTGCAAACTCAATACACCACACAAACAACACATAAACAACAAAATCAGTGTGCAAAGCAGTCACTGCCCTTAAGGCCAAATACAACACCAAACATACTTGTCATAGGTGACTCCATAGTCAGACACACTGGCGTCCGCTCACCAGACTGAGTAAGGAGAAGGTCACAGTAAGCTGCCTGTCGGGCGCTAGAATCCGCCACATAACGCAAGCACTCAGGTCTCTCAACAGCAGGTACAAGTACGACTCAGTTATTGTCCACGCTGGTGTCAACGACCTGAGACGTACCTCCTTGGACGACATGAAAAGAGACATTGAGGAGCTCTCTGATTATGTAGCCCAGGCAGGTATGACCCTGACCTTGAGCAGTATCCTACCTTCACCTAGAATGATGCCACAATACAGTGATAAGATGATCAGCTTTAATAATTGGCTTAAATTCTGGTGTAATTCAAAGGGGATCCAATGTCTGTCTGCCTGGGATGACATGCTGGACAAGCCACGCTGCTTTGCAAGGGACGGCTTGTACCTGTCACCCCTAGGCTTCTGGATATTGGCAAAGGCTCTTGCCACCCCCATAGTGCCTTTTTTAGGCAAGGCTCAAATTCTAAACCTACCAGCCTAGAACACAAAAAAGGAAAAAAACTAAGGGTAATGCTGCTCAATGCCAGAAGTCTCAATCTCAAGATGCACGCACTCGAGGCCCTTCTCAGTATGGAGAACATCGATGTCTGTGCTGTGACAGAAACCTGGTTCAAGGCTCCTGAGAGCACCCCAGCACTATCAGGTTTCACCTCATATCATGCGTTCCGGCCCCAAAATCCGGACAACACCAAGAAAGGAGGGTGTCCATATTCATAAAGGACACCCACACCTCAAGGTTGGTGGCAACGCACGATGCATCGGAGACCATCCAGGTGCAATTAACCATAGGCAAGACTGTTCTGCAATTTGTAGCATGTTACAGGCCACCCTCTCAAACTCAGGAACCTCACATGGCCTTCCTGAAAACATTGGAGGGGATAAATGTATCTCCAAACACCATCATACTAGGTGATTTCAACTACCCTAATATAGACTGGGAACACTACTCAAGCCCAAACACTCTAGCCCAAAGGTTCCTGGAGTTCATAAACTCAAATGCCATGGAACAACTAGTCACCATCCCCACAAGAGGAGAAAACATACTTGATCTCATCATCACGAACATGGGATCACAATGTTCAACACCGGAAGTATACCCTTCACTGGTGAGATCAGATCATAAACTAATCTCGCTGGAGGTCCTCATCCCGCCCCCACCTGAAATAAAAAAGACCACAGTGAAAACTTCTCAAAAGCAGACTTCACACTTCTAAAACTAGCGTGGTCTCCTTTAAGGCCCCTGAGCCAGTGGTAAACATTACTCAAACCGCTGAATCACTTACAAATGCCTTCTACCAGCACCTACAGGACTGCATGGATCAGGCAATCCCAAACAAAACTAAGACTCTTTGTACCAAAGGCAAGCGTCCAGTCTGGTGGACCCCAGCCATAAACAAGCTCTACAACAAAAGGAGGAAGCTACTACAAGATAGAGCAAAATCCTTGAAAGGTAAGACAACTTTGATCATTATAAGTAAAAAACTAAGAGCTCTCATAAAATCATCCTAGGCAAATTTTGAGAGAAAAATCGCCAAAGACTCAAAAGACAATCATAAGGCCTTCTTTAGCTATGTTAGAAACCTAGGAGGAAACTCCCAGATATGCTCAGAATTAGTTAAAAATGATGTGAAGATTACTGAACCTACACAAATTGCCAACATACTGGCTGACAGGTTCAGTGCAAACTCCCCCCCCCTCCCCCCCAAAAGGAGAGATATCTATACCAGAGGATTGTAGCCCCCCAAACATCTCCAACGCCCAGGTGAGAACTGCCCTCTCCAAGGCAAAAAACACAGCATCCATGGGACCGGATGGTGTCCCCGGCTGTGTGCTCCACGAACTCAATGAGGAATTAAACCCGCAGTTAGGACAGCTGTTTAATCTTAGCCTCACCTCAGGATACGTACCCAAGGAGTGGCGCCGGCGACTGTGGTCCCACTTCACAAGGCGGTGCCTCCACCGACCCTGGTAATTACCGTCTCATTAGCTTGACAAGCCTTATCTGCAAAGCCATGGAGAGGATCATAATGGAACTCATAAATAAAGACATAGGGAACTTGCAGACTTTGGATCCAACCCAGTTTGGCTTTGTCAAAGGCAGATCATGCCTTTTAAACTTGGTTGACTTTTTCGAGACAGTCACCAAGGCCATTGATGAGGGAAAGGCAGTCCATACAGCCTACCTCGACCTGGCAAAGGCCTTCGACACAATACCCCACTCAGGTATCATCGAAAAACTCATCAGCTTGAATGTAAACCCATACATCACAAGATGGGTTGCAAACTGGCTAAGTGACAGAACCCACAGGGTCAGAGTTGCTGGAGCCATGTCAGACTCAAAGCCTGTCACAAGTGGTGTCCCACAGGGCTCAGTCCTGGGTCCACTCTTGTTCGGCATCTACTTTTCTGAAGTACAAGCAAACACAGGAGGGTTATGGCTGACAAAGTTTGCAGATGACTGCAAACTGGGCGCCATAGTCGAAAACACATCTGACACGCATATCCTTCAGAAGGGCCTCACAGAAATGGATAACTGGTGCCAGAGCCATGGCCTAAAGTTAAACGCCAAGAAATGCATAGTCATACCCTTTGGGAAAAACAAGGTTACCCCTAGCTACCATATAGGTGGCAATCCACTGAGCACAGAAGAAGTCATCAGGGATCTGGGGACCCAGGTTGATAGTAGCCTTTCGTTTGACACTCATGTTGCTAAAGTAGTTAGGAAAACCTTCTACATTGCCCACCTGATCATGAAGGGATTCACATCTAGATCAAGGGAGGTCATCGTCCCCCTGTACTCATCACTCATTAGACCTATGATTGAGTACAATGCCCCAATCGGAATGTATCTGACCCGACACCTGCAGCAGCTGGAAAGGCCCCAAAAGTTCCTCACCAAAAGGATAAAGGGTCTCAAAAATATGTCTTATGCTGCCCGACTGAAAGAACTCCAGCTCTATTCAGTCTCATACCGCTTGCTCAGAGGTGACCTGTGCCTGACATATAAGGCCATGTCAAACCCAGATTTGATGAATATGCTTCACCTCAAAAAATCTAGATCCCTCAGAACCACAAGGGCGGGAGACTTAAACCTTGACACGGTTATTAATAGAACGTGCTGGAGGGACAAATTCATCACCCAGAGACTCCCTATGCTGTGGAACAAAATCCTGGTACATGTGAGGCAGAGCACCTCGCTGGCCTTGTTCAAGAGGAATCTTGACCAATGGATGGGAGATCGCAGATATACCCCAGGGATTACTTCAGTGTCACTGCTTGACAGAGGCACAGCAAAATAATAGGCATAGTTTTATTCAAACTAAAGGGGTGGTGAAAGCCATATAACTATGGGCTAGGCTTATAAATGCCCTTGGGCAGATAGCCTTGTATGAACCTATGAACCTAACCTATGAATTTGTAGCAAGCTACACTTTGGATTACAGTTTTGCCCAGAGTTAGTTGCACTTGGATAACCTTGGCTGCATTATGCTGAGCAACTAGCCTGGAGGCGTGGATATCTGTAATGAATATGGACACACCTCTGCCTTTGGTGTTCTGGTTCAGGTTACACAGAAAGCTTGGACGGGGGGGGGGGCTCAGAAGCTTACATACAGTCCTGGATACAGCACATCTAAATCTGGACTACACTAGTTACAGGAAATGTAGGAAACAGGCTTAGATTTTTTATTATTTATTTATTTATTTTTTATATATATACTTCCGCGGTGGTGCAGCGGTAGCATTGTTGCCTCACCGCAAGAGGTTCTCCCATTTGATTCTCGGCTTGGGTTGGGAGTGCCTTCTGTGTGGAGTCTGCATGTCCTCCCCGCAGTCGACTGGGCATTCGAAAGACATGCGTTGAATAGGCTTGCCTTCGTTGAAGGTTGGGCATCAGGCTGGCAACTCAGCACCATAAAAAACAACTGTCAATCATTAGAGGATCGGAGTTCTGCTGTGGCGACCCCTAACTGGGAAAAGCCAAAAGACAAACAACAACAGAAAAGTAGCTAAAACAGCAGTAAAAACAATTCAAATGCAGTGCAAGCTAGCACACTTGAGTATGTAGCAATGTTAGACCAAACAGTTTAAAGAAATGCAATTAAATTAAAAATTACTAAAAACAAGTGCAGAAGGAGTCTATTAGGCAGAATGAGGTAAAGAGATGGGACTTGGGGGAGTGTCCCAGATCAAATCTACAGTGGGGGTGGGCAACTGCAAAAGCCTCCAAATTTAAAAAAGCAAGACAGGAATAGGGATGGTGGGTATGGGAAAACCAACACCTTCAGCAGAGATCTGAAAAACTATACAGTGAAGCAAAAATAGTGCACAACTCTGAAGTCAGCCAGCAAGGATATAAAATTTGTCAAACAACTAACATGTTCCACTCCTTCAAAGTGGGGAATGCAGGTGAAAAGAGAGGCAGCATCAAGACTTAACATCACTTGTGTAGTGGGATCAAAAGCTTTGACTAAAGTGTATTCCCTGATACTATTTAAAAAGTCCCATGAGGCTTTTAAATATGAATTCCTTTGGTGAACAATGGGATTTAGCTTAGAGTCCACCAACAAAGAAATACCATCTGTGATATAATTTGGGGCAGATACAATAGGTCAAAATGGAGGACAGGTTTTACTTTTATGTGTTTTAGGAATTCCAAAGAAGGAATCTAATTTCGGATTGTCTATATGACAGAAGTCATAAAGGTCCTTCTCTAAATTACTGTTCATTAAATTCTCAAACAAAAACGAGTAAACACTCCTGTAGCTCTTAACTACTTCCACCATGTCTGTTAATCTATATTATTTTATATATATATATATATATATATATATATATATATATATATATATATATATATTCTTCTTGGTTCATTAGAACTAAAGTACCCTCCCCTCCGTCACTTTTCATTACTCTTATATTGCCATTCGCCTGTATTTCTTTCAGGGCTTTGTTTACTTCTTTAGATAAGTTGTGATACATTTTTCTTTTCTTTACCCCCTCCCCCATGACATTTCTTATTTCACTTTCACAAGCCGATTCAAAAACTTTAATAGTATGCAGTAAGTTAGGGTTGTAGCACGAAAGCTTTACACATTTGGAGCTGCTACTAACAACTACTTTAAATACATAATTCAAGTTTAAAGACCTAGTATACCTTTAAGGCTTAACACAGTATTTGCTATGTTTGCCCTCCTTGAGGGTACAAACATTAAGCCCAAATTCAAAACTTTCAAATGATTTTCATTTAAAACAAAGGGAGACAAATTTATAACATTGTTTACAGGTACATAATACCCATTTAATTGTATGTGGAAGAATTTGACACTGTTCATTCCCTTTTCCTTAACGTGTGCATTCTCTGGCTTCTGCCCTCGTTCTCCTCGGCTAAAAAAGTCTGTTTCTACCCCCCCCCCCATCATTTTCATCATTGGTTGTTAACAAACAGTCCATTGCCAACACTAGAAGTTCCTGCTACTACAATATCCATTACAGAGCCACTAGTTCCTTCCCTATTTAAAGATCTAACTGCAGCAGTTGCTTGAAAGTTTTTAGTTTTAGGGGCATGGACTTCATTAGTGTGTTTCTTAAAGGGGAAATGTTTGGTCTGATTACCTGATGCTTTGAATTTATGCTGGTTAGTGCGCTTGTTAAACACACAAAAATCAACATATGCTGTGTCATTTTCATACACAGCAGCATCTCACTTGAGCTTATGATTTTTATGGCTGATTATAATTTCTTCATGTTTCTGTAGTTCACTGAAGGGTGTGTGGCATTCAACCAGTTCCCCAATCTTGCTATGATAGTCCTTAAGCAATCCATAGTGGGGACCCATCCAAGGTTTGTATAGAAAAATCAAAATAATCTAAAAAGACATTTTAGAAAGAGAGAGAAACAAACTTGTTCATTGTTTAATATTACACAGAAAAGATGGGACATGTGTAAGTGTGGGAACTGTAATATAAGTAGATACATTTCTGAAGGTCCTTTAGTTAATTTAGAACATTTGCCTTTTACTTTGAAAGTTCCAGGGCATTTCAACTGTAAGAGTAAAGGAGTTGTATGCATTAGTATGTGTGCATGTTGTAGTGCATTCTATATTGGTATGACTACAAGAGCCTTATGCACTAGAATAAAGGAACATTATTATAATATTAGAAAACAAGACAAATGCTTTTTATAAGCTTACTATCACCTGTCCCATTTTTTTGTTTTTTGTGCTGGAGCAAGGGATTCACGATTTTAGGAGTGGCAATTTTAAAACAAGCCTTGACCAAAAGGAGGCTTTATGGCAAATCAGATTAAATTCAGATAAAAAAAAACTGGTATTAATGATGCTTTTAACATTAAATGTTTTTTGCAAGACCGTAAAGTCTATATAAGGAAATAACTTCCTGAGCTTTGAAATTTTATTGATTAATTGTGTAACTGTTTAAGTGGAAAGATGTGTTTATTGGTGCAGAGGCATTTTAAAATTGCTTTTAAATGTGATGTAAAGATTATACATTTTATTCTGAAGAAGTTTGGTTATGAAAGCGTGGATTAAAAGTTTCATTATGCTAATACTGTGTGGATTTTACTCAGTTCTTCTGCATCCTCCAGTTTGTTTTTTGTTTTTTGGTTCTTGTAGTTTTCCAGGAGTTTTTCTACTTTTTTGGGTTGTACTATTTACTGTACCCCAGAAGGGGTGTACTATTTACTGTACCCCAGAAGGGGTGTATCTAAATGTTCCAACAGAATCAGAGGGGAAAGTATTGGCAGTTTTAGCAGAAGCTGAGGAACAATCTGCTGGAAGCATACAGACAGATGGAGAGTTACTACAGCACGTACCTGCCAACTTGTGGGCTAAGCATGCAAATGAAGTAGGTATACTGAAATCAGCAGAACCAGTAAAAATAAAATTAAATCCTTCTAAACCTCTCCCCAGAGTTCCACAATATCCACTAAAGCCAGAAGCAGAGCAGGGAATCAAATCTGTAATTCAGTCTCTGATACAGCAGGGAATAATAATACCAGCTAAAAGCCCTTGTAGTTCTCCTATTTTTCCACTGAAAAAGGCAGGGAAGGATACTTCTAGATTTGTCCAAGACTTAAGGGCTGTAAACAATGCAGTACTACTTACTTTTCCTGTTGTTCCAAATCCAGCAACAAAGTTGCATACATACAGCTAGTTACTTTTCTTTGATAGATTTATGTTCAGCATTCTTTTCTATATTTATTCACCCTGACAGTCAGTTTTTGTTTGCTTTCACTTATCAGGGACAGCAATATACATGGACACAGTTGCCACAAGGATATTTATTTATTTAGTTAGTTAACATTTGTTAACTGGGAAAGTCTGACTTGGAACAAAGTCAATTTTCAGAGGAGGCCCGGGGAGAAATCCTCCAGGCGCATGTCTTTGTAACGTGGGAGGAAACCAGAGCACCTGGAGGAAACCCACATGAATGCAGGGAGGACATGCAGGCTCCATACAGAAGGCACCTTAGCCAAAAATCAAACCAGAGAACCTTTTGCTGTGAGACGACAACGCTACCACTGTGCCATCCACAAAATACAAAAATAATAACAAAATAAACAAATATGGTACTAAAAGAAAAAAGGGACTTTGGAAAACCTGTTGTCCTGCCAGCTGCTGCAGGCAGTTGAATAGCTGAGAGACAGATTTCTGTATTAAGAATTTACTTTAGCACTGAAGAATGGGGTGGTGGGGTTGGGGGGTAACTGCTGCTTTATTTTACTGCACTTCTCCCAATACAGCAATAGGTACTGACAGATCATATTACTTGTTATTGATATTGTTGTTACTGACTTATGTATTACTTAGAGGTTCACTTGCAAGACACACAAAATTAAGAAAAGAGGTCAAAGGCAAGAAAAAGAACACTACAAGCCAGCAAAGAATGTGTCTTTTTTTGGGGGGGGGAGCTGCATCCAGCATTAATTATTTAAAACAAACCCAGTTTCACTCCAAGCATGCTTTAGCACTTAATACATTGAAGTGAAATAATGCATGCATCTTTTAGCTTAATGGTTACTGTATTTTAATTTTAATGAGAAAAATGCGGTGTTGCTACTCTACAACCTTAGGGAAGTATGCCAGTACCTACAAACAATGGTAACAAGGCACAATTATAATTTAATTTCAACTGTTTACAATACAAAACAACAGTACAGAAGAAACAAAAACTGTTGCAAAGCTTGACTAATATACAAGAAAACTCCGGCTCATACCAGACAACTTAAAACCAGAGATATTTACGAAGAGAAAAACGAACAGAGGAACACTACTGAAAGCCTGAGTTCTGTTACTGAATGAGGAGACATTAGGATATGTGCCATTCGTCGGAAGATTTCTGTAAACCACAGAATGCATTTCTGATAATGGCCTGGCTGGACACTGGTGTGTAACCCAGCAGGATCCAACTTACCAAAAAAAAACAAAGCGTTCACAAACCTTTCAGTCAGGTTTAGCTTTGAACCAGCAAAGCTGTCAGTGTTTTCAATCAATCATCCAAACTAGTTACTCTCTACAACTTAACTTCCTTTTCCCCCTTGTCATGTGATTAATATCCAACCCTAACCTAATTAATTAAATAACTAAAGTCTTAATATGCTTTTCAACCTTCTCTTGCACACATACATATGAATATCAAATCAGTTGCAGCATACCTCCCAATTACATCTGCACTGTAGCACAAAGGAAAGAAACCTTAAACTCTGCCAGTGGGGCAGACAATGCAAGACCCAGCCATAGGGTGTGTGTGTGTGTGTGGGGGGGTCCAGATAGATTAGACATTGTTTCACTGGTTGAGTCATCAATGCCTATCTACAACTCCTGGCAGAGGCAAGAGGTTCAAGCTCAGGTAACTATGGAAGAATCATCTGCGGCACAGTGAATTAGCATAGCAGCATGTACACAAAAAGTGCTTTGATGTCAGTGCATCAAATGTGATGCAACTACACTGTGAAAGAAGTGTGTACCCCAAAGACTCAAAGGTTTATAATTCCAGGGGGTGTGAAAAAGAAGACTACAAACATCCTGCTACTTGGGCTGTCCCTAGGTCAATCTTAGCATAACTTTCAATGCAATAACAAAACTCAGAGGGATACATTTGTAAAGGAAGTTATCTTGTGACTTCATGCAAACACAATATGGTGTGGACTAAGGATGCAGAGCAACACAGAAATGTCATTGAAGGGAAGGAACTTCTTTGTCACACTTAAACACTGCACTTAGGAAATGGTGGGATGACAAAATCTGAGCAGTTGCCTTTCATGACGGGTCAGTATGACATTAAACTTTGGAAGACAAAAGCCTAAGGAAGTCATTTACAGACTTCATGCAATCCTGACATGGGATGCAGTGAGATATACTGAATCACCTTCATTATTTTCTCAAATTCTGAAAAAAGATTTGGAGAATGTGACATTTCTAGGTGGGTCCGTGTTAGTATAATACGTAGATGATTTATTGACAGCATCAAATTCCTTTCAGCAATGTCAACAGGGTACCTTGCATCTTCTGACTATCCTTGCAGAAAAGGGAAACAAAGCGTCTAGAGAAAAACTACAATTGTGGTCATCTCAGGTACGTTATCTTGGTCATTTAATATCCCAGGGTAGCCGGCAAGTGTTCCCATCTCATACTGATGCAATATCTAAGGCCCCATGTCCGACTACTTAGAGACAGCTTAGGTCTTTCCTAGGTATGACAGGATACTGTAGACAGTGGATCCCTAACTATGCAGAAATTGCCAAACCATAGACAACTTTTTTGAAGCAGGATACATCAAAGCCTCTCCTTTGGAACAGTGAAGAGGAAAATTCATTTCAGAACTTGAAGCAAGCTTTAGTTACTGTCCCAGCTTTGGGGTTACCAGATTATAATGAACCTTTTATTTCATTTTGTCATAAAAGAAATGTATTCACTCAAGGAGTACTTGCACAAAAACGTGGGAACAGCTATTGTCCATTGGCTTATTACAGCACAGCACTTGATTCTGTTGCAAAAAGTTTTCCACCCTGTTTAAGGGCAGTTGCCACTGCTGCCATTCTAGTTAATCTGGCGCAATCATTGGTGCTTGGGCATAATCTCACAGTAGCTGTCCCTCATTGTGTATCATCTCTTTGACTTAAAATGAAAACTCAACCACTCTCGACTGCATGTTTAACTAGATACGAACTTACATTTCTTTTTGATCCATCTATTTCTCTGATCCGCTGTCCTATTCTAAGTCCTGCATCTCTGTTGCCTACTGCTGAGGATGGCGAAGAGCATGACTCTGTGTGTGTGTGTGTAACTATTTGCTTTCTCCTAGGGAGGACTTAAAGGACACTCCTATACCCAATGCTGACATGCATCTGTTTGTGGATGGCTCTTGTGGAAGAGATCAAAAAGGAAAGTTGATCTCGGGAATAGCAGTCTGCATCGAAGAAACAATATATTAGGGGGTGTTCACTCTGCTCAAATAGCTGACATAGTGGCTTTGCAAAAAGCCTGTTAGCCAAAGACAAAGTGGCCAATATTTTTACAGGCAGCAGTTATGCTTTCGGGGTGGTACATGATTTTGAGCAACTTTGAAGAGAAACAGGGTTTTTGACCTCTTCAGGAAATCAAACTAAAAATTCAGGGTACATAAAATAATTGTTAGGTGCACTTTTGTTACCTAAAAAGCTGTCTGTAATCAAATGTTGTGCACATCAAAAGGGACAGAATGTTGTTACCAAAGGTAATAATTTGGCAGACCAAGCTGCTAAACAAGCAGTAGTGAATTGTTGTAAACATCTTTGTATGTTAACATTAACAA
This sequence comes from Protopterus annectens, assembly GCF_019279795.1. Classification (NCBI taxonomy): domain Eukaryota; kingdom Metazoa; phylum Chordata; order Ceratodontiformes; family Protopteridae; genus Protopterus; species Protopterus annectens. Next base: position 1,054,946,281 of record NC_056743.1, read on the forward strand.
GCTACAACAGTAATGATGTTTGATTTTGCAGTTGTCAGCCTTTCAAGCTGAAGCATCACAGGGAGAAGTTCTGAGGTGGCTCAAAGATGGATGTAGAAAATCTTCTGATGGCATATGGTAACATCCGGATGGTCGACTAGTGGTGCCTGCCTCTTTGCTACCTTACCTAGTAAGGGCATATCATCTACAGGCCCATACAGGTAAGACAGCAAGATTGTTACACTGGAGATTGTGCAAACATTATGGTATCGAAGTGGCTGAAATACATTGGAAACATGAGCCACAGAGAATCATAGAAAATAGTGAAGTTTATATCACATGGGATCATCCAATACCAACAGTCCAAAAGACAGATGCCAGAAAACTGGATATAGTGGTTCAAGAAAAGAAGACAAAAGTAGCATCGATCATTGAAATCGCCACACCTAGTGACTACAGTGTCTTGCATACAGAGAGACACAAAGTCATAAAATATCTCGATCTGCAGGCAGAAAAGAGAGCCGTGTGGAAGAAAGATACCCAGACAGTTCCAATAGTAGTAGGAGCAACTAGTCTTATAAAAAAGAATTTACAATTGTATTTAGACATGTTACCAATTCATGTAACACTGTACGAATTGCAGAAGGAGTCATTACTGGGCACATTACGAGTGCTGTGAAGAGCACTTTTGGCTAACATCAAAGAGTGAAACAATACTAATTTCATGAACTTTAATCATACTTTGACTTAGGAATGGGGTCCATTCCCGTCATAGGTTCATAGGTTCATAGGTTCATACTAGGCTATCTGCCCTAGGGCATTTATTAGCCTAGCCAGAGTGTATCTGGCTTTCGCCACCCATTTTAAATTAATTTTGCTATGCCCTTTTTCGAGGTTAGTATACTGTGCCTCTGTCTAACAGTGACACAGAAGTGATACCTGGGGTAAACCTACGATCTCCCATCCACTCATCAAGATTCTTCTTGAAGAGAGTCAATGAGGGACTCTGCCTAACCTGGACTGGGATTTTATTCCAGAGTGAAGGGAGCATCTGGGTTATGAATCTGTCCCTCCAGCATGTCCTATTTATTTCAGTGCTGAGGTTCAAGTCTCTCGAGCGTGTAGCTCAATGGGATTTGGATTTTCTGAGGTGCAGCATGTCCATTAATTCCGGGTTGGACATGGCTTTATACGCCAGGCACAGATCGCCTCTGAGCAGGCGGTATGCCACTGAGTAGAGCTGGAGTTTCTTTAACCGGGCAGCATATGGCATCTGTTTGAGCCCTTTGATCCTCTTGGTGAGGTACTTTTGGGGTCTTTCCAGTTGCTGCAGGTGTCTGGTAAGGTACATCCCAAAAGGGGCATTGTACTCAATTATGGGCCTGATGAGGGATGACTAAAGAGGCACGATGACCTCCCCTGATCTAGATGTGAATCCCTTCATGATTAGGTGGGCTATATAAAATGTTTTTCTAACCACTTTGGCCATGTGGTTGTCAAATGAGAGACTGCTATCAACTTGGGTCCCCAGGTCCCTAATTACTTCTTCTGTACTTAATGGATTACCACCTATGTGGTAATTTGTGGGCACTTTGTTTTTGCCAAAGGGGATGACTATACACTTTTTGGCATTTAGCTTGAGGCCATGGCTCTGGCACCAGTTGTCTGTTTCTATGAGGCCCTTTTGGAGGATGCTTGTGTCGGCTGGAGAGTCGATTATGGCGCCCAGTTTGCAGTCATCTGCGAACTTGGTCAGCCACAGTCCTTCCGTGTTGGCCTGTACCAACGAGAAATATATACTGAACAAGAGAGGTCCCAGGACTGAGCCTTGTGGGACGCCACTTGTAACTGGTGTGGAGTCTGACATGGCTCCAGCAATTCTAACCATGTGGGTTCTGTCCTTGAGCCAGTTTGCAACCCATCTAGTGACATAGGGGTTTATATTTAAGCTTGTGAGCTTATCTATAATGCCCGGGTGGGGTATTGTATCGAAGGCTTTTGCGAGGTCCAGGTAGGCTGTGTGGACCACCTTCCCCTCATCAATGGCCTTGGTGACTGTTTCAAAGAAATCGACCAGGTTTAAGAGGCAGGATCTGCCCTTAACAAAGCCAAACTGGGTAGGATCCAGTGTCTGTAGGTCCCCAATATCTTTATTTATAAGGTCCATGATGATCCTTTCCATAGCTTTGCAGACCAAGCTAGTCAGGCTTATGGGGCTATAGTTTCCAGGATCCGTTGAGGCACCACCTTTGTGGAGGGGGACCACTGTTGCTGTACGCCACTCTTTGGGTACACATCCTGTAGTAAGGCTGAGATTGAACAGTAGTTTTATGTTTGGGTTTAGCTCTTCTTGGAGTTCATGTAGGATGCAACCCGGGACACCGTCTGGTCCCATTGATGCTGTGTTTTTTGCTTTGGAGAGGGCGGCTCTTACCTGAGCATCTGAGATGTCAGGGGGGCAGCACTCTACTGGGATAGATATTTGCCCTTTTGGTGGGGAGGGGGGGGGGGGTTTGCACTGAACCTGTCAGCTAGAATGTTGGCAATGTCTGTGGGTTCGGTGTATTTTTTGTCATTTTGGACTAATTCTGAGCATATCTGGGAATTCCCACCCAGGTTCCTAACATAACTAAAGAAAGCCTTGTGATTATCCTTAGTGTCCTGTGCAATTTTTCTCTCGAAGCTGGCCTTAGACGATTTTATGAGTGCCCGTAGTTTTTTGCTAATACTGATCAGAGATGCCTTCCCTTTTTTGGGATTTTACTCTTATCGTGTAGTAGCTTCCTCCTTCTATTGTATAGTTTGTTAACTACAGTACACATTCCTTTGACTATTGTGACAAATAGAATTTAACAAAAGGGTCAACCTACAATAACAACATTTTGGCTTTTCATGCAGAAGAGTATTGGCATGGTATTGGGGGACAGAGTTTAATCAGATATATAGGGTTTCTCAATACTGATGGTTCCATTGATATTTACATGTGATACTATATATGTTTGAGAATTGAATACATGTTCTGCATGGTATGTGTCAATTTTGGCAAGACATATTCCTAGCATGAAAATAGGTATATAATTGTAGGAATATACCATCGACCTAATGGTATTAGAAACCCAAAAGACTTGGAGAAATTAAAAAAAAAAAAAAAAGTAAGACAGCTTTATTTAATCAAATTACCCAAAGTTGGTGTGCCCCTCATGTCTCCCCTTTGACACTTCAGTATGTACAAAAATTGTAGTATTTGCTTGGAATATAACATAAGCAAACATGCCAACGGCAAATCTGCATGTTTGCCTCTACTCTGGGGACCATTTTTTAATATACAGCTGGATTTCATCCAAATGCCTAAGACTAACAATTTATAATTTATTTTGGTGGTAGTGTGTATGTTCTCAGCATGGGTGGCGCTTACCCATGTCGCAAAGCTGATGCAGTCACAGTTATTAAAAAATTGTTATCTGATTATATACCAAGATTCGGTATATCCAGTATTGTTAACAGTGACCAGGGAACTCATTTTAATAATAATCTGTTTAGAGAGTTATGTAAAGCTTTAATACTAAGTTGAGTCTTTATTATACCAACCATACCCAGTCATCTGAATTAGTGAAAAGGGTAAACAGGACTCTTAAAAATAAAATTTCGAAGATTTGTGCTGAAACCTACTTAAAGTGGCCCAAAGCCCTTCCCTTAGCATTAATGAGTATGAGGGCCTCACTGAATGCAGTCGGGAACTTGAGTCCATATGAAATATTAATGGGGAGACCCATGGCCCTTCCAGCTACCCCTCCAGTAGAAAATGCTGATTTAACTTTGTCAAATGATGCTATGATTTCTTATTGTAGTAAACTCATTAATATTTTGCAGCAATATCATCGCACAGTAAAATCATCAACTACAACCAGGTGATTGGGTGTAAGTAAAAATTTTTCAGAGGAAAAACTCCCTGAGCCCAAGGTGGAAGGGGCATTTTCTGTTCCTGCTCACCACTTTGACTGCAGTTCGCTGTGCAGGACTACCAATGTGGATCCATTCATCTCATTGCAAGAAGAAATATTGTGTGGGGACCCAGATGAATCATCGCAGCCAAAAGAGGGAGATCGAGGTGTGGCAGATAAATCATCTGCCCAGTGTGAAGGTCAACTTCAGTAGCAGTCCATGATGAAGCCTGTGACGACAGGTACTTTTGCTTTGTTTCTGCTACTGTTCCCTTCTATAAACTGGTCAAGAGAAAACAGTTTCTTGCCGGTCCTTCGGCAATATGCCAAAAATCTAAACAAAGCAAACTACTGAATATGTTCGCATATACCTCATCATTCCAAGGCAGGGATTCCTATGATTCCCATCCCTGCATCACAGGTGTCATTTGAAAAGGGCCTTAATGACATCAGCTTAACCTGGCATAATGTAACTGATTTTTCAAAGGTTGTGTCTCTTCAACTTGCAGCCACACATCATGGAGACACATGTTATGCCAGAATTGGGACTGTGCCAGTAGGAAAAAGCAAATGTAATAACACCAGACATGAATGTCTGTTAAACTCTTTGTACTTAAAAAGCTATGACTGGGGGCATGGCATGGGCATGATAAGTGACCGTTACTACATCTGTGGTGATCGTGCCTACCCCTAGTTACCTACAAACTGGTCTGGATGTTGCTTTATAGGCTATATTACTCCTGTTCAACATTTCAAACACCCATACAGCAGATAGACTGTGAAATAAGTGAGCAAGTATTTTCAGTTTTAAATACTGGGTATGGAATGCAAAGGACAATGCTTAAAATCACCATACTTGCCGAAATTCTACAGGAGGTGGACAACGAAACTTCACATCACATCAGGATGGCAAATCAAGAAATGACTAAAATGCCAACTGTGGTGTTGCAAAATCAAATGGTACTTGATATAATGCCTGCTCCAAAAAGGGGGGGGGGTCATGTGCCCTCATAGGGAGTCGTTGCTGTTCATATATTAGTGACTATCATGATGAACAGGAAAAACTGGCAAACTTCATGGAACAAAGGGCCAAAATGATGCACAGCACATGCAAAAATTGGACATTTTTTGGTTGGTCGGGCAGTACTTTTTTTAACCTGGGAACTAGTATAATCCAGGGTATTGCCATTGTACTTTTCATTATATTTGTAATCATTTTGGCATTTTCTATTCTAAAGGCTGTGATTACAAGATGTTTAACCTCACCTGCACATGAAATGCCACTGCATGCACAAATTAATGACAGTTCTATTTTGACAGAAAATTATGATGACTACTATGATGCTGAGGTGTATTTTATCAGCTTAAGAAAATTAAAAATATAATTATGTGTATGCTATGACACTAATAGTGTCAGAGGATAGAAACTGTTATGAGACAAGGCCAACGTATTAAAATGTATATTAATTTCAGTTTATTAATGATGATTGTTAAGAAGCAAATATAATTTGTATGCAGGGCTGGGAAAAATACAGCTTCATAAGCCACAGTATTGCTGTCTTTTAAATTGCATTCTTTTAGTATATAATAAGAGAGAATAGTACGTGTTGCAGTTACTACAAAAGGAATTTGTTAGCCTGACTCCTCCAGGCTAGGAGTGTGTTGTTGCTAGGACAGGTTTGAAACATCCAAGGTCAGAAACAAGACCCCTTGGAAGCAAGCGGATCATGTATAGGAAGGTATTTATGTGAAGACTGAGGCAAAAATCATGAGGGATGAGGACATTTGCAAAGTTTTCTATAGGACATCGTCACTGTAACATAATAAAATTGCATGACCAGTTTGATAAGAAAATGTATAAAAATACATTTTCTTGTATGTAAAGTGAGAATGCTTCATCAAGGGCTATGAAGGCGGACTCCCAGTGCTGTAAGAATAAAATTTATGTTTGCACATCCTGAAGTGTTGTTTCTGACTGTAGGCATATAATGTAAATTCTTAATGTTATTTGTTTATGACTATGACATAATTTATGTACCTGACCTAATTGGAAAATTACTTAATAGGAAATAAAAAATATAAAACCCTATTTTTTACCATGGCACTAATGATTTATGCTCTTCCAATTAAATCATATGAAAAATGCTTTGCTTGAGCCCATAGAAATTTTGAAATTTAATAATATTAAAGTAGTCTTCCTGAGATATTGCCATTTAATCAGTCTATCAATACACAAAAGCTTTCTTTTTTAATAATTGACCAAGGCAAATTTGCAGTGTTTATTCAACTGAATAATAACATACTGAGTAGACTTCATATATATTATAAATTCATGTTTTGCTATGATAAAATGTATTTAAGTGATTATGGAGCTGATTGCGCTCACAGCTACATTGCTACACACAAAGATATTTTAGAACCAACAATTTCTATTGCTGATACTTTACTGGATACACTTGCTCTATTACCTCTATAAGAGTTCTGATAATGCCAAATATCTAGGAAATAAACATAGGTTTGCTACCTTTTAAGTGGGACAAGGGGGTGTGGCCACACACCCTTCCATGACATCACCACAGCGATAATGAAGGACACGCAGTTAGGGGTACCGCTAAACATGCCTCCCATCCTTCCAAAAAATAGACATATACACATTTTTACTTTAAAGTACTTCTTGCAAATCATCACAAAAGCCACTCTAAAATGAATTAGAATGCACAGCAGATCCCATAGACCCCATTTACCTCTGAACACAGCAATTAAGAAAAAAATAAATAATAAACCTATATCACCAATTTACCCAGCACTAAGATGCAATAAAGAACATGCCCAACAGCAGCACGGCTGTATTCACTTTATAATCAAAGCAGTACATTTTAAACTTATTCAAGACAGCATAAAAAATAAAATACACAAATTTCCACTTTTAAAAGCAACCTATCTTGAAACAGCCATGACTACATGTACCTAGTAGAATACAAAATATACTATGGTTACCTATGTGTCCTCAAAAAATAGTTATACACACATACACATTTTCACTTTTAAAAGTAGTTCTTGCAAGTCATCAATAAACAACCACTTAACTTTTTGAAGACAGCATTAAAAATATAATTTGTACACATTTCCACCCAAAAAGTGCAAAGTGTCCCAAAACATTTCCATCTGTAAACACAAAGTACCCTGAAACAGGCACAATAACAATAAAAATATATCAATCACAATACATTTATCTGTGAAGATTTCGCCCACCAGAAATAATAAAAAAAAACTTCTATACACACATTTTAGCCTTTAAAAATACTTCCAAATCATCCCAAAACAACCACAACAATTATAGATTAAATTACACATACACGCATACTTTTTATACCTTTAAGAACTACTACTTGCAAATCTCAAAATAACCACTAGACAGATTTAAATACTGTACAGTGCACCCCATTTACCTCTAAGCATTAAAAAGTTAAATTGAAATAAAAATCAATATTTGCATTTAAAAAAAAAGCTAGAGCCATAGAATACTATTCTTATGTACTTACCACTACAATCAGTTTTTGTTGGGCTAACTCGCTTCCCTGGCCTGCTGGAGTGACTAGCTGGCTGGCTTCCCTGGCCCTGCTGGAGTGGCTAGCTGGCTTGCTGGCTTCCCTGGCCCTGCTGGTGTGGATGACTGGCTTCTCTGGCCCTGCTGGTATGGCTAGCTGGCTGGCTTTAGCCCTGATGGTGTGATTGGCTCTCGCCAAGCTGGTGTGGCTAGCTGGCTGGCTCTGGCCCTACTGGACTGGTTGGCTTCCTGTCTGCTGGAGTGGCTAGCTGGCTTTCTGCATGCTGAAGTGACTGGTTGGCTGGCTTCCTGTCTGCAAGAATCACTGAGCGGTTGGCTCATACAAGTCAACCTGTTAGTGCAAGAAATCTGGACAAAGCCTAACAAAGTGGGGGGGGGACAAAGATCCTAAAATAAGATTTTAAATATTGCTCTTAAAAACTTAGAAAGTTGCTTAAGTAGCACAATTTGTGTTAACATGCATTTTCTGAAGAATTTGAACTTTGAAACTCAAATGTATATTATTATTTAATGACTTCAGTCCTCAGATCTTCCAACTGACTTGCTAGAAAAATACAAATTTTATGATGAATAGACCAAAAAAATATGAGGCAAAACAAAAAATCTGGGCATTCTGCAAAAATCTGGAGAGTTCAGAGGTATGGGCTGGTTTGATGGCTTCATGGCTTGATGGCTAGCTTACTGGCTTGCTTGCTGGTCATGGTCATGATTGTAGTTGCGGTTATAAAAAAATGAAAAGATAAATCCCAGTTTTCTACTAGCGGCTGTAGAAGCACTAATAAAAAAAATGCTCTACAGCTGTGATCTTTGTAGGGCTCTTCCTTGCTGAATCCTTAGCCTCTGCATAAGTTGCAGTCAATTGCTGCAGAATTTCAACACCTGGACCTAACAGGGAAAAGCTCTGCCTGCAGGTCCGGGTTTGTCACTGTTGGTAACATAACCTAATTGCCATGGAAAAAACTGAAGTATTTGCAGCTTTTCCACTGCAATTTGGCACGATTGAAAAGCGAGACTTTTAAAGTTCCACTGCTTTACAGAGCAGGCAGTAGGATGAGATAGCTCAACCCATGAGCATCCCGTTGATAACATGTTGGTGGCAACTTTAAATAAACACTTAGAATTAGGGTACCTTTTAGATAAAGAAACTACTGAAACTGCAGCCATCACTGAAACCTGGGCCTGCTCTAATCTTATTTTCCAAGGGTATAATGAAAGTGAATACCTTAGAACACTATTATTACATAGAATATTCTCCTACAGCATTATTTCACAAATAATGGCTTTGAAAGGCTTGTGGTAGGTATTCAACAAAGTTCTCAAAGGGACTTCATGAGGGTTATTTGCATATATAGGAAACCATATATGGATTCATCTACTAACACAGCATTTATAAACATATTGAAACATTCTTTCAATAAATTCAGGTAGGTGATTTAAACTACCCTTCTATTGACTGGAATACATACTCATCAAGACATAAGATGAAATAAGATATCTTAGATGTTCTCCTACTTTATAACTTAATCCAGGTTGGTAATGAACCTACAAAGGGTAAAAATATTCTTGATATCATTGTGACCAACTGTAGGTCAGAAATAAGCAGCCTAATTATTAGTCCTCCCTTGTGAAATTCTGAACATTTCTCTTTAAGTTTTGAAATCCTACTATGTTTACAAATACTTCCACCAGTTAAGAAAAAAAAAAATACTTTAATGCAATTAACTAAACAGAGAAAGAAGATACAGTTAGTAAGGCTGATCAGTCCCAAGAACTAGTACTAAAATTAAGATGATGGATACTTAACACTGGAACAAATCCTTTTGTGATCACTTGAAGCAACAGCTGTAACTCATAATTCCATTAATTTTATCCATCTTGCTTACAGCTAGGATAACAACATAAGGAGATTATATACAAAAAAGAAGTATCTACAAAAAAAAGAAAACACTCTTCCTCACTTGGTATCAAAGCCAAATTAAATGAAATGACAGAAAAAAATCCAATATTCTACTAAATAAGAAAAAAGTTTGTATAAAAGAAACTTGGTAACACTTTCAAGGGATAAGAAACAGTTCCACAAATAAGTTAACCTGAAAAGTAAAAATAGCCACTTAGTAACATCTATATGGTCTAATGGAGAAATTATATCAGACCCAATTCTTATTGCCGACTAACTTAATACTTATTTTTTTCAATCATTTAATAACTTAACCTCATATCGTGAAACACCTATTGAACATTTATGTATAGATAATTACTCCTGCCCACTTATACCTCATGATTTGGTTGTAAATGTACTTAATTTCATAAAATACTGTGGTCTCTCTCTGTCTCTGCAGTTGGTGGGGGCTATTGTGTTTCACTTCATTGATATTCAGTATTAAACTCTTAGCCTACAGGGCTTCTCTATATTTATAAGTGAGTCACATATCTTTGAATTTATTACTGCTCAATACCTGAGTTGTTTGGCTTCTGCTATATACCTACAATCAACTGCATTGCTAGCGGTTAAGTACAAACTTGCAGTGTTAAAGATTGTACTGCATTTTTCTGTCTATTAATTGTTTCATTAAATATTGTATCTGTCTCTCTCTGTAGTTATTTATTTTTCTATTTAATTGTTTCATAGAACACTGTGGTATCTCTCTGTCTCTGCAGTTGGTTTCCCACCCACCCGCCTTGTTCTTGTTTTGGTGTTAATCTTGATGGCTTTGGAATTGCCTGCCCCTCCTGTAAATTTGTGTTTGAACACTCCTCCTGGGTCTATCTCATTTGCTCACTCAACTGAGTACAGTCAGATCATATTTTGACTTCAGACACTCCTAATAGTCCAATCTGTTCAGCTCTATTCCAGTCTAGGTCACTAGATCACTCTACCTAATACAGAGAGAAAATTTATGAAGGGTAAGCCACTTAGGTCCTTAATTTTGAATTATCTTCTGTTTCTCCTTTTTCCCTTTCCACTTTCCAAAAAAAATTTTTTCTAAGCTTGTTTCCTGCTTTTCCTGTGACTAGTCTAGTCCAGACACAGATTTGCTGTAACCAGAACTGTTTGCAAGCTTCTGAGCCCCCAAAGCCTTTCTGTGTTGGAGGGAAGCCTTCTAGCTTAGTGGGAATGGTAAGCACTAGATAGCCTATCTACCACAGGAGTGGTTTCTGGCCCAGAAATTGTAGTTTATTGGCCATTTGGGCAATTTTTCCATCTCTTTCAACTTTCTGATTTAAAAGCCTGTGTTAGCACTTGTTTCCCACCTTTCCTGTAAATAGTCTAGTCCAGATACAGATTTGCTGTATCCAGGACTGTTTGTAAGCTTCTGAGCCCCCCACGCAAGTCTTCCTGTGTTGGAGGGAAGCCTTCTAGCTTATCAGTGGAAGTGGTAAGCACTAAGTAGCCTATCTACCGCAAGACTGGTTTCTGGCCCAGAAATTCTAGTTTATTGGCCGTTTGGCAGTTTCTCCATCTCTTTCAACTTTTTGGTTTAAAAGCCCGCATTTGCGTTTGTTTTCCATCTTTCCTGCAACTAGTCTAGTCCAGATACAGATTTGCTATAACCAGGACTGTTTGCAAGCTTCTGAGCCCCCAAGCCTTTCTGTGTTGGAGGGAAGCCTTCTAGCTTATCAGTGGGAGTGGTAAGCACTAGGTAGCCTATCTACCACAAGAGTGGTTTCTGGCCTGGAAATTGTAGTTAACTGGCCGTTTGGGCAGTTTTTCCATCTCTTTCAACTTTCTGGTTTAAAAGCTCGCATTTGTACTTGTTTCCCACCTTTCCTGTAGCTAGTCTACTCCAGATACAGATTTGCTGCATCTAGGACTGTTTATAAGCTTCTGAGCCCCCCCAAGCATTTCTGTCTTGGAGGGAAGCATTCTAGCTTATCAGTGGGAGTGATAAGCACTAGGTAGCCTATCTACCACAAGCTCCAGGTACAGATTCTTAGTTTTAGCACTTGAATTTGCTTATTCGTGCTCAGCACTTGTTCAGAACTTGTTGTTAGCACTAAATAAGCTACAAATTACTACAGTACTCAACCTTCCTCTTTACCTAGAGGAAAGCAGTTTTTGTACTTACTTTTCTCACTTGCTTAGAGAAAAACAGCTCTTAAACTCACTTTCCTCACTTGTCTCGAGGAAAGTAGTTTTTTATACAGACATGTCCAAGGGTCAGCCCCCAGTGTTCTCTCCTGTCTATCTTATGAATCTGGACATCTTGGGGCAATGTAGCAATTGCCTCATGTACACAAACAACCCTCTCCTCCTACCACCCAACACCACAACCTGTGAGAGATGCACTCATCTAGGCAAACTGGAGGTAAAGCTCTCCATCCAAGACTGAACTTGACAGTCAAGAGGAAAAGGTAAATGCTTGCACCACACTGCACTCATCACATAGTCCCACTAAACCTACACCACCAAAATCCACACATAGAAAAACAAAAACATTCACAGAGGCTCTCAATAATAATCTGCTCAAGCAACAGAGACCTCCAAAGCAGAAACGGAAGCAACCTCCACTCCCCAACACAACCCAAATGACACATAGCCCACAGACTCACAGTGCCACTCAACCACAGCGCATAAGGCAAAACAACATATCCAACACACTAGTCATAGGTGACTCTATAGTCAGGCACACTGATGTCCAACTCACCAGGCAAAACAAGGAGAAGGTTACTGTCATCTGCCTGTCTAGTGCCACGATCTGCTACATAACCCATGCACTCAGGTCACTCTGCAAATAGTACAAATACGACTCGGTCATTGTCCATGTTGGTGTGAATGACCTGAGATGTACCTCCCTGGACTACATGAAAAGAGACATGGAAGAGCTCTCCAATCTTGCAGCCCAGGCAGGTATGATCCTAGCCCTGAGTAGCATCCTGCCATCGCCCAGAATGATACCGCAGTATAAGGACAAAATGATTGACTTCAACAATTGGCTAAGAGCCTGGTGTCATTCTAAGGGGATCCAGTATCTGTCTGCCTGGGATGACAGGGTCGACAGACCACAATGCTTTGCCAGAGATGGCCTGCACCTGTCACCCCTGGGATTCCGGATACTGGCTAAGGCTCTTGCTGCCCCTATAGTGCCTTTTTTAGGCAAGGTTCAAATGATAAATTCACCTCCATAACATGAACAGGGAAGCAAAAACTGAGGGTAATGCTATTCAATGCTAGATGTCTAAATCTTAAAATGCACTCCCTCGAGGCACTCCTTAAAATGGAGAACATCGATATCTGTGCAGTGACTGAGACCTGGTTCAAGACTCCAGAGAGCACCCATGAATTACCAGGCTATAACTCATACCACACTTTTTGGCCACCTAACCTGGACCATAACACCAAAGGTGGAGGTGTGTCCATATTCATTAAGGATAGCCACACATCCAGGCTAGTTGCTCAGCATAATGCATCCGAGGTTATCCAAGTGCAACTAACTCTGGGCAAAACTGCAATCCAAACTGTAGCTTGCTACAGATCCCCCACCATGCCCCGGGATTCCCACTCCTCTTTTTTTGATATACTGGAAAATGTTAGGGTTCAACCAAATACCTTAATAATGGGCGATTTCAACTACCCTGCCATTAACTGGGAAAACTACACATGTGCCAACACCTTCGCTCAACGCTTTCTGGAATTCATAAATTCCAATGCCCTGGATCAACTTATCCACACCCCCACCAGGGGCAACAATATCCTAGACCTAGTCATTACCAACATGAGTGACCGGTGTTCCACACCTGAAGCCAACCCCTCGTTGGTCAGATCCAACCATAAGCTAATCACCCTAGATATCCACATCCCGCCACCAGCCCCCATTAAGGAAATTATGGTAAAAAACTTCTCCAAAGCCAACTTCATGCTTCTTAAGACAGAAGTGGCGAACTTCATGACACCCATGCAGATGGACAATACAGTTATGACTGCTGAATCCTACACAGATGCACTGTATAAGCATTTACACGAGTGCATGGATCATGCTATCCCAAACAGAACCAAGATGCTATCCTCCAAAAAAAGGAAGCTAATCTGGTGGTCCCTTGCCATAAACAAATGCTGCAACAAAAGGAAGAAGCTGTTGAAAAAGAGAGTAAAATCTCATGAGTGGAGGAGTTCCCTGGTCAGCCTCAGTAAGAAGCTGAGATCCCTTCTAAGATCCTCCAAAGCTAGCTACGAAAACAAAATTATCACTGATTCTAGGGACAACCACAAAGCATTCTATAGCTATGTCAAGAATCTCAATGCAACACTCAGATCTTCTCTGAGTTACAGCACAACTGCATGAAAATTACAGAACCAACTGATATTGCCAACGTCCTGGCAAATAGGTTCAATACTAACTTTACCCCCCTCTCAACCCCTAAAGGGCCCATATCTATACAGGAAGAATGCAGAGTCCCTGTAATCACAACTACACAGTTAAAAGCTACACTCTCTTAAGCCAAAAACACAGCATCCATGGGACTGGACAACATCCCAGGCTGCGTTTTACATGAACTTCAGAATAAAATGGCTCCCCACTTAAGCACCATGTTCAGTCATAGTCTCACATCAGACTTTGTGCCCATTGAATGGCGCACAGCAACAGTTATCCCACTCCACAAAGGGGGAGCCACCACTGATCCCAGGAACTATCGTCCTATTAGCCTGATGAGCCTTGTCTGTAAGGCCATGGAACGTATCTTCATGGAACTTATAAACAAAGACATCGGTAGCCTCCAAACTCTGGACCTCACTCAGTTTGGGTTTGTGAAAGGCAGATCATGCCTCCTGAACCTGATCGACTTCTTTGAGGCAGTCAACAAAGTCGTAGATGAGGGTAAGGTGGTTCACACAGCCTATCTTAACCTTGCCAAGGCTTTTGACACCATCCCCCACTCTGGAATTATAGCTAAACTCACTAAACTAGGTATAAATCCCTACGTCACAAGATGGGTTGCCAACTGGCTCACTGACAGAACCCACACTGTAAAAGTTGCAGACTCCAAATCTGACTTCAAACCAGTGACAAGTGGAGTACCACAGGGTTCAGTCCTGGGACATCTCCTGTTTGGCATCTACTTCTCTGAAATACAGGCTAACATAGAAGGCCTTTGGCTAACAAAGTTCGCAGATGACTACAAACTAGGAGCCATAGTTGATTCACCAAATTATGTGAATATCCTACAGGAGGGCCTCACTGAGACAGATGCCTGGTGTTAGAGCCATGGCCTCAAGCTCAGTGGCAAAAAATAAATTGTCATCCCCTTTGGTAAACACTCTGTAGCCATGAACTACTTAACGCCAAATGTGTGATAAGAGACCTGGGGACACAGGTGGACAGTAGTCTCTCTTTTGATAATCACATCGCCACAGTAGTCAGGAAATCCTTCTACGTAGCATACCTCATCACAAAAGGGTTCCTATCTAGGAAAAAAGAGGTCATTGTTCCCCTCTACTCGACAGTCATTAGACTCATTATATAACACCCCTTTTGGAATGCACTTCACAAGACATCTGCAGCAGATGGAAAGGCCACAGAAGTACCTCACAAAGAGGATTACTGGCCTCAAACAGATGTCCTACACTGACCGTCTCAAAAAACTCCAGCTTTACTCCATAGCATATCATTTACTCTGAGGTGATGTCTGCCTAACATATAAAGCTATGTCAATCCCAGAGCTGTTGGACATGCTACACCTAAATAAATCCCAATCCCTCTGAGCTACACGCTCTAGGGACCTAAACCTTGTCACCACAATAAACAGGACATGCTGGAGGGATAGACTCCTGTCCCAGAGACTTCCCATACTATGGAACAAGCTACCCATCTATGTCAAGGAAAGTTCCTCATTAACACTCTTCAAGAAAAATCTTGATGAGTGGATGGGAAATAGGAAATACACCCTGGGGATCACTTCTGTGGCTCTGCTCAACAGGGGCACAGGAAAATAACTTTCTTGGGTGGTGTAAGCCAAGGATCCTTGTTGGCTAGGCTTACTAAGGCCCTTGGGCCGATAGCCTAGTACCTACCTATGAACCTATGAATTATACTAGCAGTAAATTATCCATGAGATGAGTCAACATATCGCTTACCTTGGTGACAAAGTCTCATTTAGTTATTAATAATATATTACATAAAGTATTTAACAAACTGCTAGATAATTGTGAGTTCCATTGTTTTGAAAAAATCTATCTTCTCCCCTGTGTAAAAAAGGTAATAAAGTAGATATGGCTAATTATAGACCAGTTAGTCTTCAATAATTTACAAATGTTTTGAGATGTTTATGAACCATGAATTCAGCAGTTATAGCGATAAGGATTTGGTACTGGGAGGTCTGCATTAACAAATTTGACTGAATTCTGTGAACATGTTACTATTGCACTTCATTATGGTCTGAAATTGAAAGCGATTTAATTAAAGCTTTTGATAGTCTGTCTCACAAATCTATTAACAATGCTTTAAAGAGCTACAAGATAGAACTCTTTTTAATGAATTGGAATAACAACTGGTTGTTTGGCAGAATCCAGTGTATTTCTATTCAAGGTATCTGCTCTATTTACCTGTGTCTGCTGGCATTATGCAAGGCTCAGTCCTGGGGCCATTTCTATTTAATTTGGCTTTCTCCACCAGTCCATCAAACAAACAGTGTTGGCTTGTTAAATATGCAGATGACTTCAAGATAGATTTCATTGATAATACTATCAAGGATTTATGTTTAGCAAGGCCATCCTTGGCCAATTAAACCTATTTAGCCAAATAGGTTCAAGCTATCATAACACCCCACATTAGGTTCTTAAAGGGTCATTATGCCTGATGTTGTCCATGAAACATTTCTGAGAGACATTACAGCAAATTATAAGACATGTTCATTCCTGTAGTTTTGCTTCTGCAATAGCTGCAAGTATTGTTAGTCTGTTATTGTTATTATTATTATTATTATTATTATTATTATTATTATTATTATTATTAACACTGTAGTTTTACTTTCACTCCAAGTGCATGTCTCAGTGTCAGTTGCTTATGTTGCTATACTAGTCAGTTGATGTCGCTGAGTGCTCAGCAGGGATTGCAGCCCAAGAGTGAGCTGGTTTTGTGTATCCCCCCTGTTACTGTCACAAATGATAGTAAGACTGGGTTTAATCTTAAGGTTGAGAGTATTACTATGTCTTCTTTTGCTTCTCTTGTTGATGCAAGTTGTATGATTGGTTGTTAATAAGTATAATTATAAAAAATAGATGCCTAATAGTCACCCTCAATTAGCATGAAAACAAACATTAGTAAGATCAAACAAAAAAAAAAAAATAAGCAGATGCAATATAACTTCTGATTACCAAGACTTGGGTTAGAATGTTAGTAGTCCAACAGTATGGCAGAGAAATACTGCAATTGCAGACAGGAACAATATAGTCAAAGAGAAACATATCTCTCAACTGTTGAAAATGTTCTGGATGTCAGGATTTTTTGCTGCATGAATTTAATCTGTCCCTTGTAAAATTTGTGATTTTCTGGGAAATCATTGAGGATTGTAGTCGTCACTAAATGATAAACATTTGAGTTTCAGACTTTATGTCATGTAGAAAATGCATGCTAATAATAAAACCTTATTCTACTGAATTTCTAAGTTTATAAGAGCAATACTTAAAATATGTCCCTACATTTAGCCCTTTGTCTAACATTATTTTTGGCTTTATCCAGAATTCCTGAGTGAAGAAGACAAGAGATATACAGAAAAGTAAAACATGAGGTGTGTGTGTGTGTGTGTGTGTGTGTGTGTGTGTGTGTGTGTGTGTGTGTGTGTGTGTGTGTGTGTGTGTATGTGTGTGTGTGTGTCTGCATGTTGACTTAGGATGCAGGAGGTGGACAGAAAAATTATTTCTGTTGCCTAAAAGAGGGAAAACATAAGGAGTTTCAGTCATAAATGTATTGCAGGGGCACCCTAGTTTCAGAGTCCAATACAATGTAATATAGGTATCAAGTTTGTGAAGAGGTTTATGCATACTTCAGACAAGGTGGCTGCATTGTTACCTGATGAGTAGAAAGACTATGTGAAGGATATTGTTTCCAATGTTTTTCTTGCATATAAACATGCTTTAAAGAGTGCTTTGGAGGGGGCCAATATTGTGTCTTGAAATGCAATGACATCAGTGATGGTAAGGAGTTATGCTTGGATGCACAGCCAAAACTTTTCTGATGAATTAAAAAATGAGATTATGAATCCTCTACTTGATTCAGATTGTGTGTTTGGTACAGCAGTTATTCATATCCTTAAACACTGAGATGAAAGGGGTAAACATATGCAAAGTATGTGTAAAATGTTCTATCTCCTCAAGTTCCCCCATAAGCAGGATAATCTTCAATAGCCCAACAAACAAAAGTCCCAGCCATACAAAAACAATGCAACTAAAGGAAATGGCAGGATGAGAACTTTGCCAAACCTTATAAGAGGGGTTCTCTTCCCAAAAAGGATAAAACCCTCTCAACATATGACTTTGCTGAGACTTAGCTCCCATCATTCCCAAGTTCCCCTCCTGGTATCTCATCTTGAAAGTTAGTTCTAAATAAGGTGATATGGCCTTCAGTGGTTTCCAACAAATGGGTACTCAGCATCATTGGCAGACATTACAGGTGGCAGTGGAAGGAACATCAATCTCCATTCATGTGGATTCCCCCTCACACACCAGACCAGACTTTGTTATTCCCTCCCATACAGTGGTAAATGTTCATCACAGGGTTCATAGTGCCAGTCTCTCCTTTGAAGAGAATAAAAGTTCCCAAAAAAGAGTAGCTATGGAGACTAGTGTTGAACCTATCCTTTCTAAATACTTTTGTCAAGTTCCCTAAGATCAAGATGTTCAGCCTGGGGATTGTGCTTCCTCTTCTGACCGACTACTACTTCACGGTAATCTTGGTCTTAAAGTATGCATATCTTCATATCCCCACTGCTCATCATTTCAGAAGATATCTGAGATTTTTTTAGTCTAATTTGGACAGTTAGTTCTCTAAATTGTCCTTTGGACTATCCACTGCACCTCAAGTGTTTCCACATGCTATGATTCACTAGTGGCTCACTGCCGGACTGCTAGCACGCATATTTTTCATTTCTTGGATGACTTGCTGATATGTGCAGAGTCTGTATCCAGTTATTAGGGATCACTGAAAAAGATTTCAGCCTTACTCTCCCAGCCAGGGTTCAAGTTGAACCTTCACAAACACTCATCTTTTTGGGGTATTTAATCAACACTGACAAAAGAATGGTCTTTCCTCTTAAAGACAAGGTCTTGTCCTATCAGACAATGTTTTAGAAATTCTACAGGAAGAACCTCAATGATATGTACCTCAACAAATAAGGGGGGAGGTTTAGATGGTCATACACTCAGCAAGAAATTTCTTAAAGATTATAGAACTGATGGCATCCATGATATTCATAATACAACTGCCATTTCCACGAGGAAAATTTAGTGGTATGTTCAGAATTGTTGGACCCAGCACCTACATTCCCTGGAATCCTAGTTGCCAGTGCCCTTTATCAGATGATCGTTACAGTGGTGGACAACACAGCTGAGTATTAATCCAGGACTTCCCTTCTTCTCACTTGTTCCAGTGCGTGTAGCTGTGTCCAAGTGCAAGCCACTTGGATGGACAAGGATGCACAGAAGCACATTACCATCAAAGAAATGTTGGTGGTGATCTACACCTTGAAAGTCCTTCATCACTTATAGACTCCTGGCCCTCTTTTTGTGGTTATGGATCACACCACAGTGATATGTACCTCAACAAATAAGGGGGGTTTAGATGGTCATACCCTTTGTGTTCCTGTCAGAGCAAAACATTGTAGCAGTCAGACTAAGCAGATCCTGGACAGGCCTGCATAAGTGGCACCTCAAAGGATTGATGTTTCAGGATCTAGTCCAGATGTGGCGAATGCTGCAAATAGATTTGTTCACCTACTTTCAAAACAGACAGCTGGAAACATTCTGTTTCTGATAACCTGGCATATAAGTTCAGAAAGAAATGCCAGTGATCACTGTGGTGATCCCCTATTGGTCCAATCAATCCTGGTTCTCTCTTCTATAGTATTGTCCAAGTGAAAATACCACAGACTTCCTCACACTCTGTATTGCTCACCTAGTCTCGGGGGCATCTTGTGCACACCATTATGAAAAACTTCATCTGAAAGCCAGGATGATTCATTCTTGACTCTGTTTAGGTACTTTTTTCATGAGGGCATGCAACAGGCAGTAAAGTATGTCAGAAAATATGTTACCAGAATATCTTATGTTTACAAATGAATTAAGTTTTTTAAGTGGTGCTTAAATGTGAACAGAGGGTTCCTTGAGGTTAACATCACTCTGATCCTGAAATACTTGTGTTAGCTACTTCTGGATGCCTTATTATGTACATCCAGCTTTCTGCTTGTCCACTTTTTTTTCTCTTTTGGTAAAACAGCTCACAAAAGGAGTATAGGTTCATAGGTTCATAGGTTGGTACTAGGCTATCGGCCCTAGGGCCTATACAAGCCTAGCCATAACAATTCCCTGGCTATTTCTTCCCACACTATTTACTTCCCTGGACCCCTGTCTAGCAAGGCAACTGCTGTGATCCCCGGGGTGAATTTCCTTTCTCCCATCCAATCGTCAAGGTTCCTTTTGAAGAGGGCCAAAGAGGCACTCTGTTTGACATGTATGGGCAGTCTATTCCAGAGTCTGGGGAGTCTCTGGGTCAGGAACCTATCACTCCAGCATGTTTTGTTTATTGTGATGACAAGGTTTAGATCCCTGGAGCGTGTAGCTCTGAGGGATTGGGATTTCTTTAAGTGTAGCATGTCCAACAGCTCTGGGTTTGACATGGCCTTGTATGTTAAGCAGAGATCGCCTCTGAGTAGACGATATGCGACAGAGTATAGCTGGAGTTTTTTAAGGCGGTCAGCGTAGGGCATCTGCTTTAGGCCTGTGATTCTTTTAGTGAGGTATTTCTGCGGCCTTTCCAGCTGTTGCAGATGTCTTGAGAGGTACATACCAATATGCAAGCACTGGTACGAGAACCCTTCATAAGCAAGTTCCTTCTTTACGGGATCTCAACGATGTCCTGGAAAATGTAACCTTACCACCCTTTGAACCAGCTAATCAGGCTGATCTGAAGCTCTTAACATGGAATACTGTTTTGCTTACTGGTCTGACTTCTGCAAGTCAAAGCCCTGAGCTGCAGGCACTAATAGTGGGACAACTTTATTTTCCTCAGGGATAGAGTTGCAAAAACAAAAAAGATGCAGTTGTCAGAATGTCAAAATATTTAATAAGAATAAGCACTTTTGTTCCACAATCGTAAAAGAACTTCATCAGACAAAATGCACGCAACACTCTGCAGTTTTTAAATAATCGCATATCATCATCTAGTGGTAGGAAGATATGACTACATCAGTTTAACAAAATTTCCTTTGAAAAATTCATTTAAACTACAAAGCAGAAACAAAGTAAACAATTTTTCCATCAAACAGCAATGCCATGATTTAGTCATATTTTTTCCAGTGTAAAAACTAAATAAACCATTAGTAGTAATTTTATGATTAATACCAGGTTTATTAGGGGCATCAAATTACAATTGTCAGAATAATTCTCTCCATTCCAGGTATGCTACCCAATCCCCCTTCTATAAAAAGAAAGAACCTTCTCCAATATCTATATAAAACAAATATCTTAAAATCTTTACATTCACTAGAATGTTTACTTACTGCAGATGTCTCCCTTATTTATAGCATAAATATACTGAGATATTCTTTTCTTTAATGCGTTTTCAGGTATGCCCCTATAAAACATTGAGCCAAGGAAATCACCCCCCCCCCCAGTATTGCAATTAAACCTTCCATTGGGGAAAATAGACTTTTAGTAGGTGAACACAGTACATTTTTTTTCCCTTAATAGATAAATCTACATTGTTTACAACTGCCACATTTATGCATTTTCTTACTGGCAACAAGGGTCAAACTGTCTCTAAGCAAACTATTGCACATTGGTTGTCCCCTGGCATTGTTTTCTGTTACACCCACCATTGCAAGGTGAGTTGATGAAGGGAAAAGGTGCATTCCTCCAGGGACTTTCCCTCTTCAGGGGAGTATTGGAAAGTAGTGGAATCTAGAAATATTCTAGAAGTAACAACATGGTCCTCTGTCCATACCTTTGTGAAGCACTACAAGCTGAATACCTTTTCTAGATCAAGAGCAGGCTTCACTAGGACCATTATTCAGGGGCTCTTCAACCCTTATCCTTCCTCCTTCCAGGTTGGGTAAGTTTTGGGAATCTACCCGAATGCTAGGAAGGCAGTGTGTTTTTTGAACATAGTACAGTTGCATACATCCTACTTACCTGTAACAGCAGAAGTTCATAGACCATACTGGCTTACTGGCAGCACCCCCTCAACATTCCCCCATTTGGATGTACATAGTTTGGTGTTTGGGTTGCCAGTGAGTGTTGCTCCATGACCTTTATTATTTGGCATGTGTACTTTTTGGTACCGGAACAGTAAGTGTTTACAAAGCTTGTGTTTTTTCATCTTCTTTTCCTGCTGGACCCTAGAAAACTGAAAGGGTCCTGTCTGTGAGTATGTAAGGCAGTTCTTGTGCTACAGGGTGATTGGCCCGTCATACCTACAAACTGGCAGTGGGAAGGACTGTCTGCCAGAGAAGAGTAGCAGGGCACTACTACCATAATGCCAGTAAAACAATGTGTTTTATAAACACCTACTGTTGCAGGAATTGGAAAGGAGAGACCAGATGATCATGAGTTCTATTCTAACACCAGATGCTAGCATTCATTTTCCATTACTGACAATGCAGTATCCTAATGGGGGTGCTGCACTTCTTAGTGTGTTATCCTTAGGATCATGGATGAGATATTACAAACAGGTCCCATCTGCCTAAGTTGGTAGTGGAGTTAGATGTAAAAGATTCCACTGCAATTACTGCAAACAGTTGGAGAGAGATTCATTTTCAGAACTTCAGTCTTCCTTTTATATTTTTTTATATAATATGTACTTCTGTTTTTGTAAACTGTAGCAAGCTACTTGCTACATTTGTAGCAAGTAGCTGCTAAAGTTTTTTTTTCCTCAGTGCATGCTACATGCAGACCCATAAAGTGTTCCTGAATGCAATGGAGAACGATTGGCAGAACATTTTGTGCTAGGGCTGCCCCTTTGCCCCACTCTAGCCACATTGCTGTCCTCTATAGCCATGTTCTTATTCCTTTCAAAATCATTTCAGTCTCACAAGTTATTATAGAATAATTCTTCACATCTGGATTTCAACAGACTCCTTCTCACTCACACCAAAACTTTCCCTTTTTTCCCACTCTCTTTTGTCTGTATTTTCATATTGTCCCTGTATCATTATATTCATATTCACTTTTTAAGGTACTCAGGCTTAAGCTCTACCTTCTACTTATCCCTAGACTCTTTCACACTCCCAAAATCCATCACTTACATAGATTACATAATCTGGTACTTACGTATTATCACAACCAGATTTTGCGACATCTTTTACTTTCTTCACTTTTACTGAAATGGCCTCAGTGAAGTGTGATATGGAAGGGTAGACTAGCAGAAAGTCTGCTGGGGATATTGGTGGTGGTTTTAAAAAACTATTAAGACTTATAATTTTGAGGTGTGTGGGGAGCATCCTTTAAAGATGTCAAGCATTCAATTCAGAGATCCCAGTGGTTGCGTGTATGTACGTGTGTTGGGCTGAAAGGAGTGCAGGAGTTAGCGTACGATCTGTGGAATGGATTATTTTGTACTGCAGCTCCTTTTGGTGAAGGAGAACTACTTCTTCAGCGTTACCTTTTTGTTTTTTTGGATGTATGACAGTATTATGAAGGTTAGAAACAGGTTTAGTGGACTTAGGTACCTTCATCATTGAAACGGCTGATAAATAATACAGGTTTGAAAACAGAGATTTCCTACTTCACCGACTACAGCATGTGGAAGGAACACACTTGCAGTAGAATGGGACTCGCTAAACTGACAGGAGATGCTGGTGGTAAAATGGGAAACCTGTTTCTGAGTCTTATTTTTTGAGCCGTTTCAATGATAAACCTTCCTAAAAGTACAAAAACATTACAGAACACATGTCTCTAACCTTCATAACACTGCAGTGCTACTACTTGACCTAAACAGAAGCAACCAGCATTACCGCAAAAATCTGGTTGCGATAATACGCAAGTACCAATAATCTTTCCAAGAAATGTTTATACTTCATTTAGCCTTTGTAACAAATCATGTTCTTCTTCTTCTATTCCCGCAGATATTTTTGCTTTTCTGTCGATACCATCCTTTCAGTCATCATTTCCTTCCATGGATTCACATAATAATGTTTCACAGCATTTTATACCACTCCTTTATTTTTAAATTTCCTACCCCTCTTAGTAATCCACCATTGTTCATTTTCTTAACCTATTCTTGTATATCTTTGTTTTTATAATGCCTTTTTCTTTACCTGTCTTCACCTCTTCCCAAAATTTGTCATAAACCTTCCACATTAATTACTCTACTGTATCCATTGTGTTACTTTTTTATCTTACTTAACACTCAAAATAAAAGTAATAATGCAATATGTACCAATGATTTCTCTGGCTTACAATACACGGATCAGGTCCTGGTGGTAAGGCCAAAAACACAGCCTCAATGGACTCTGACAATATCCCCTGATGCCTCTTAAATAGGTTGAAACATGAGTTATTAGGACCACTTGAATCTCTTTCCAGTTATTATCTCAAAACAGGTTTTGTAGCACTAGAATGGAGGGCTGCAATTGTTATTCCACTTCATAAGGGTGAACCATCATTTGATAACCAGAAAATACAGACCTATTGGTCTGACTAGTCTAATATGCAAACATAGAATGAATTATCATGAAAATGATCAACAAAGACATAGGCTGCCTTTTAGACACTGGACTAAATCCAAGTAAAGTTCATGCATACTAAACCTCCTGGACTTGTATGAGAAGATTACCAAGGTAGTAAGTGTAGCTAGGGCAGGGTGAGAGGGGAAGCTGCCTGGGTGCAAAATGTTGGTAGTGTCATCAACTAATCCTAATCTCTCTTTAATACAATACCAGCTTTTAAAAGCTGGTATTGCATTTGCAATCAAACCTGAGCACTCGCTGTAGCATTCTGTGTGTGGTCTAAACTGTAGAAGCTGCTTTGTAGCAACAGTTTGCTACTGTTTTTTTTTAATTTAAACATGAGCACAGTAGTGCTCCATGCAGGCAGGGTATAAACTGCAGCAACTGTTTTCACCATTTGTAACATGCAGTTTATTACAGTTTAAAAATAATATTTTTTTAAATTAAAATATGAGCACTGTAGCACTCCATGTAGACAAGGTATAAACTGTAGCAACTGTTTGTTATATTTGTAACAAGCAGTTTGCTACAGTTTAAAAGAAGATTTTATTTATTTTTAATAAAATAAGTTGAAGGAGGGTTTAGGGTAGAACACAGAAATGGGACCTGAATGGTAAGGGTGGGATGGGGGGAGGGATGTCATGCATCTGGCAATCTGATTGCTGTGCTTGTAAAAGGAACATCCATTTTTTTATCATTTATACTTGATGTAACACTTGGGGGGCGGGGTATAGATCTAAC
Source organism: Protopterus annectens (assembly GCF_019279795.1). Lineage (NCBI taxonomy): Eukaryota > Metazoa > Chordata > Ceratodontiformes > Protopteridae > Protopterus > Protopterus annectens. The sequence goes on from NC_056743.1 coordinate 1,054,971,382, forward strand.
TGTAAATAAGCCGATTGCTGTGATCAGCTTATTACAGTGAAGTGCTTTTTTTTTCTTTTTCTTTTTTTTTTTTTTGCTCTTTACTTGAAGAACTGAGGGGGTGGGGTACTGGTTCTTAGCACCAGCCTAGTGTGCTGGATGAACCAGCTACACTTCTTCACCAAGGCAATTGATGAGGGGGATATCATCTGTACTGTCTACCTGGACCTGGCTAAGGCATTCAATGCAATACCACACTTTTGTATAGTTAGCAAACTCACCAAACTGGTCATAAACCCTTACATAAATTGCCAGGTTGCCATCTGGTTCACAGACAGGGCCCATGAAATCAGGAATGGTGAGACCACCTCTACTAAGACACCAGTCACCATTGGGGTACCTCATTGCTCCATTCTGGGACCACTCCTATTTGGCATCTACTTCTTTGAGGTAAAGTCTAATTCCAAGGGCCTTTGGCTGACCATGTTCACAGATGACTGCAAATTGGGAGGTATCCATAGGTTCCACCCATGACTCATATATCTTACATGAGGCTCTAACACAGGAAAAATGACTGGTGCCAAAGTCACAGATTAAAGCTCAATGCCAAGAAATGTATTATAATGCCTTTTGTAAAAACTGTTACCCATTGATAAGAAACCCAAAAAGAACTAACGCATTAGGCAGGGATGTGGGAACATATGTAAACAGTAATCTGTTTTTTGACAAACATGTGGCCAAGGTAGTAAGAAAATTATTGTATATCACCCAACTTAAATGTAAGGGTATGACATCCAGGTCCAAGAAAGTCATAGTGCCACTTTATTTGACTTTTATTAGACCCATCATTGAGTATAATACCCCCTTCTGCATGTGCCTAACCAGATATATGCAACAGCTGAAAATCTCACAAAATATCCTTATCAGGAGAAGCCAGGGTATAAACACATTGTCCTATACTGATCACCTTAAAGCACTATCTCTATACTCTGTGTCCTACAGGTTGCTGAGAGGCAATCTATGGTTGCCATGCAAGGCATCTACTGATCCAGGTCTGATGGACCTTTTGCACATCTGCAAAATGAACAGCATCAGAACCACTAGAGCCAAGGATTTAAATTTTGCTTGTAACATAAATAGAATATGTTGATAAGACAGATATGTGTCTCAGACGTTTCCCATGCTCTGAAACAGGCTCCACATCCACATGAAGCAGAGTCCATCTCTAACCTTGTTTTAAGCTTAACCTTGACCAATGGTAGGGAAATTGGAAATTCGCCCCAGGTCTTTCCCCCATGTCTCTGTTAGACAAACGCAGCCAGTAATGCCAAACTAACACCTCCCCACAAAACCTCTAGAAACTTCTTAACTAACATACCTACTCTCGATAAACTCTCATGATATAAAGGGACACAACTGAGTTAGATTGTACAGCTAGGCTTATAAAGGCCTTGCTTGTGGTTAGCCTACTATATACCTATGGATCTATGAACAAAAAATCCCCTCCGTTTGGTTTAACCTTGACTCCCTTATTATGCTATGCACAGCTTCCAACAAATGAGTTTTCATTACTCATGCAAAATGCAAAGTAATCACCATAAATACTCAAACATCCCCAACACATGAGCATGTATTAAAGTAGTGCTTTTTGTATGACAACCAAAAAGCCAAATCCATGCTGTGTGTCTTATCTCTTCTCCTATTTCTCTCATGGGTGGGCAAGCACACTTTAGTTCTTAACTCCTATCCCTCTATGGCATGTCCCTCAATTGCCATTGCTAATAAAACCCAAATCACCTAAGGCATAGTCATGACCAAAGCTTTTATAATAGTCATAGTTCTTTTTTAATTATCTCTGTGCCTTTCCCTGCTGTTTTCAATGTGCATTTCCTACTCTTTCTAGCTTTGACATCTAAATATGTAACACAATGTTTATAGTCTGATATGCACATTTTCTTATTTTTTTCTACTGAATATATTCAAGTCCCAAGGTAGTGTACCCCTACCACAAATTACATCATTCAGTGCTGAAAAGAAAACGTGAACTATATTTTGTAGCAGAAATTTGTATTAGCTATTGTGATATTGTATTGCACTTTGCAAACTAATCATTGCAAGCAATTTAGTAACAAATACATTTGCTCTATACAGCCTATGAATTCTGTAGGATA